>NC_134982.1:30652030-30859530 GCF_965638725.1 Aptenodytes patagonicus
GAAGTAGAAAAGTAATTAGGAAAGAGCCAAGTAATGAAATATCACGCAAATACCTTCATAGCACACGCCGTGCTTTTTATTCTCTCCGGCGAAATACTTCCCGAGTTTTAAATCTGATTTTCTAATTACGTACCCTCGTTAAATGGTTTATTTCTTGTAGTGGTTACAGTGGACAGGTGACTGGGAAGAGCAGGGGAGATGTTGGGGCAGCGAAACAGGTTCAAGTCCAAGCAGCAGCCCCTGCCTACCCGCGGGCTCTGTGTCGCCAAGTGCCGGTGCGCGGCCAGATAAACGCTTGCAGTGAATTTGTTTCCCCCCAGCCGGTATTCCCATACCTTATTTCACTAATATATTACATTTGGATTTAAAGTTCTCGCTGTCATATTGGAAATACCCGTGTTTCAGCGAGAAACCTCCCCGCGGCCGGAGATACAGAAAATTACCAGCCCGCTGCATCAGACACATCAAATAGGTTGCAAGCAATCTGGCTTGCCCTGAATTGCACGTGCCTTTCTATAGCCACCGTTTGCATTTCAGTAGCTGCCGTGGCGAGGGACGCAGGAGAGGCGGCGGATAGCGCTGGGGCAGGTAGCCCCCCACAGCTACCCGGCTCCGCGGCGCGATCCCGCGGGGACGCGGGCGCAGCCCGGCTCCGCGCAGCTGCTCCCCGGCAGATCCTGCTCCAGGGCAGCTTCTCGCGGCTTCAAAACTTTGATAAAACTTTGGACTCAAAAACCCCCGCAGCGCTGGGCCACAGGCGGTTTTACGGCAGCAGCCACGCACCGTGCCGCCGCTCGTAGTGTCCCGTGGGCTTTCGAGGGGCTCCCGCGCGGGGTTCGAACGCTCCGTCTGGACTTTGAGATCCCGGCCCCTCGGGGCCGGTCCGGAGCCCGGGGAAACCTCCCAGACCCCGCTCGCCCCCAGCCCCGGGCTCTTACGCGGGGTGAGCCGTGCGGGGGGCGTGGGTGGGTGGCATCAGCCCCGGTCCCGGCCCGCTGGGGGACGGACCCCTTCGGCACGGCGCGGGCAGCGCCGCCGCCCCCGACGGCGGGGCAGAGGGGCCCCCCCCAGCCTCCCTCCTCCCTCCCACCCTCCCTCCCTCCCTCCCTCCATCCCCCCGCCGGCGGGGGGGAAGGAGGGTGGCGGAGGGGGGCGGGCGGGGGGCGGGGGCGGGCGGAGGGGCGCTGGGCTCGGCGGGGCGGCGCGGGCAGCGGCAGTGTCGCTCCGGCCGGCGGCAGCTCCCTGCCCGCCGGTGCGACCGCGGCGGGCGGCGGCTACCCCCGCCAGCCTGGGGCCGGGGCCGCGCCCCCCGCGGAGCCCGCGGGCAGAGCCGCCCGCCTCCTCTCCTCTCCTCCGCCGCCCCGGCCTCCGCCCGCCCCCGCTGCCCCCTTCTCCGCCCCGGAGCCGGCCGGGCTCCTCCCGCGGGCATGAACGGCTATGGCTCCCCGTACCTCTACATGGGCGGCCCGGTGTCGCAGCCGCCGCGGGCTCCGCTCCAGCGGACGCCCAAGTGCGCCCGCTGCCGCAACCACGGCGTGCTGTCCTGGCTGAAGGGCCACAAGCGCTACTGCCGCTTCAAGGACTGCACCTGCGAGAAGTGCATCCTCATCATCGAACGGCAGCGGGTGATGGCCGCGCAGGTGGCGCTTCGCCGGCAGCAGGCCAACGAGAGCCTAGAGAGCCTCCTCCCGGACTCCCTGCGCGCCCTCCCGGGGCCGCCGGGCAGCGCCGAGCCCCCCGCCCCGCCGCCGGGGCCGCCGCCCTGCGCCGCGCCGCCGCGGGCCCCCGCCGAGCTGGCCGCCGCCGCCGCCCTGCGCTGGGCCGCCGAGCCGCCCCCCGCGCTCTCGGGGCCGCTCCCCAAGGCAGGTGAGGCCGGGCCGGGCAGGGCCGGGCCGGGCGCCGCGGGGGCGTGGGGGATGAGCGGGGCGCGAGGAGGAGGGGAAGGGAGGGCAGCGCCCGGGCCGGGACCCCGACGGGCGAGTCGCGGGGGATGGGTGCCCCGGGGAGGAAGGGCCGAGGCTTTCCCTTCCTCCCGACGGGCGCTGTGGGAAGGGGAAGGAGGGAAAGCCCCGACTCCTTCCTCCATCCCGGCGAGGGCGCTTTGTCGCTCTTAAAAACCAAGGAGCTGCGCAGTGCCGGGCCCGCTCCTCAGCCGTGCTCGCAGCCGCCGAGACCGGCGGGGGGACCGGCAAACGCCGCCACTGCCAGCCGGCTCCCCCGACGTGCCACTTCTGGGCCCGTTCCCTCAGGCCGGCCGGGAGACGCTCCCCGGCTTTCCGCACCCAGGGGATCGGGCTGCGGGACCTCGTCCGGGACAAAACCTCCACGGGGAGCTTCGGGGCAAAAGCGGCGCCGGGAGCCGGAGGGTTTCTGCGGAGCAAGGAGAGCCGGGGGTGGTGGTGGTGGTGGTGGGGGCAGGGGATGAGCGGGGCGACCCGGTTGTTTCGGCTTCTCTCCCGCGCTGGCGTGTCCCGCCGGGCCGCGTCCGGGGCGGCTTTCGGCAGGTCGGGGATGCTGACTCAGAAACCGCCGCCCGCAACCGGCACCTTGTGAGTGCGACCTATCGGTGACACACATTTCTGGACGCAAAAGTAACGCTCCGGAGCCGCCGTCCCCTTTCCCGCCCCGTGCCTGAGCGGGAGCCGACTGGGGGTCGGGGATGCCCGGCAGCCCGCTGGCAGCCCGCTCCGCTGACAAGTGGCGACTGCGACGAAATTTTACCCGGTGCCCCGGGCGGGGAACGGCAAACCCTGGAGGCTCCCGCACGGCTCGGCTCCTTACGGCTCTCTGCCGGGCGGCCGGAGCCCCGCGGGGCGGTTCTAGGGGAGCGGGACCAGCCGGTCTCTCTCCGAGGGCACGGGTAGGGAGGAGGCCCGACTCCGGAGGCGTCCGCCGGGGCCCCGGCACGGGGCTCTGCTCCTCCAGCTCTGGGGAAGACACAACCCCGGGGCCCGAGGTGGCGGCACGGCAGGGTCCGTCGGTGTGGCGAGGTTGCCGGCGGTCTGGGACCCGCTTCCCCTTGGCCGGCCCCCGGCACCGCCTGCTCGCCCTCTGTCCCTCCCCGTCCCCCGCACCTCTGACCGATTCCGCCGGCCGTTCCCCAGGGCCGGGGCCTTGGGGTTCCTCCGCCCCTCAAATTTCCGCCTGGCCGCAGCCTCCCGGCGGCGCGGGGCCTCTCCGCCCCCTGCACCCGCGGCGGCGCTTGGCCGGGGCAGGGACGGCGCGGACGGTGGGGGAAAGGCCGGGGGAAAAAAAGAGGAAAAAAAGCCTCCTTGGCTCCTTCCAGAAAGTGAAACAAATAAACTTCGCCAGCAGGATATAAATCTGGCGGATAGGAACGGTATTGACTTGCACGCCCAACTTTTCTTCCCCCTGATATATGAACTTCCCAGCTTAAAAGATTACAGTAATCACGGGAGGACAGTGTAAATCGAATCTTGATAGCAATAACTTTTGGGGAAGGTCAGGCTCAAGTGAAATGTTACCAAGCAACAGGCATTTTGATTGCAAAATACAATCAAAGTGTATTGATGAGAAATTCTTCCTTGCCAGCCAGTCAGCACTTTCTGCGAACAGCTTTACGGGGGGGGGGGGATAACGGGGGAAGTCTTCAAAAATCAAGACCCGCGGCGCCGGCCCCCGGCCCCGCCCGCGGTAAGACCAGGTTAGGGGTGGCCGGGGCACCCCTGCCCCGGGACCGGGGGTGCCGGGGAGCAGCCCCGGTTGCACGGACCTCACCCGCGCGGTCCCCCGTCTCTGATTGTTACAGCGCGGTTTTTTCCCCCTCTTTTATGAACATGGGAATGCGTGAGAGCAAAGCGGAAAACGATCTCCTCGGGGGGTCCTCCTGCAACCTGCCACCAGACGCTGTTTAAGCAGATAACCTGTTTATTTCCGACCAATCCCGCGTGCCCTGAACGGCAGGGCTTTCTCTTTCTCTTCCCTCTCTCCCCGCTACCTGTATTAAAACCGCCGTCAGAATAGAGGATGCAATTGTTTGCTCCCTCAGCCCGCCCCAGGACGTGAAGCTCCTGGAAGTTTTTTTCAGTACGGAGGAGGTATTTCCCCATGTACGGTAGAATCAGATCCGTTTATTTTTATTCCTGCCAGAATTGATCTTTTTTTGTGGGACAGTTGCAAAGTTCCGTTCTGTGCAAATAAGGCGCCTACAAACTACCCCTGTTGCATCTGCCTGTGCTAACCCGGAATAATTCCTCCTCCTGACACCGTGCTCATGAACTTTCATCTCCCACATGAGCACGTGTTACATTTCTCTGTCTTAGTGATAGTTATCAAGGCTTGTAAGCAATCAATTATAGCGCTATATTGAGTCTTCTGTTAATTTCAGAGCCAGCTTCTTAATGCAACACAGCAGTCTCTGTGAGTTTGGGAACAGTGACTAGTCTGCTACAAAGTACCTTAGACCTTTGAAGATAGGGAAGAAAGTCTGGAGTGAAAGTAATTTAAAAAACCCAGAGAAACAGCAAAACAAAAAATCTCCCAAACCAACCAACCAACCAACCAAAAAAAACCCCAACCCAAAACCCCACAAAAAACCCCGCAATTTTTACGCGATCTTAGCTTTATGTGGCTTTGTGCTAGTTCTGGTATCAGTCCATTCTAATAATAGAAATAGGGAAAATAGCAGATGTTTTTGGGATCCAAGAAAATCTGTGTTGCAGAAAGAGCTGACCTAACAATCAAAGTGCAAGCTGTTTTAACAGACAGTCAGCTGTGGGAATATCAAGGAAGCAAATTTTGTTCCAAAGTATTAGACCAAGTTTTCCAGACAAGTTATTAACTCGAGAAGGACGGCTTCTCTCTCTCTCTCACCCGTTTTATTTTTATTTGGTCCCTTTACAATGTTTGCCTCATGATCCTTAATGTATAAATAGGCAAGGAAAAATCGGGGTATGCATTGCTCCAAATTCGTAGCAGCTTTATTTATTAATGTAGATTTTACCGTGAATGCATGCACGGTTCTCCCAGTGCACTGTTTCATGTGTATCTGTATTTTCACTGCATCTCTGTAGATCTGGGTATGTATCTGTCTCTGCATGCAGATTATTCGATGAATACTCCCCATCGCTTATACCGGTAAGAAAACAATTTCCTTAGTTTCCTCAGGGCTGGCAAAGTGAACGCTTGAATGCAGGCAATTCGAAATAGAAGGTGTGGAAAAAAAAACCAAACCACCCAAAACCCACAAACATAAAAAATGTCTGAGGACGAGATTTCTTTCTAAAAGAAAAGCTAGCCTAGAACATCCTCGCGTGAAGCTTACGAGTGGTGCAAAAAATATCTTTGGCTAAGAGCAGCGGGTTGTATATTCTGAACACAAAATCGATGTATTCGTATCTGAAAATATAGAAATTTGGGATTAATACGTGCATGCAATATTCCTACAATCGGTGCCCCCATAAGGACATTTATAACGTATCTTCCCAAATCCTTCTTTATTTAACGATTGCTGCTTTGTGCCCGTTTTAAACAAACGAAAAGCCTGATCTCGGCAGTTCGCGTGAAGAGGTGGGGACAGCCCCCGCAGCACGCTTTCCGCCCGGCCCTCCCCGCCCCGTGAGCCTGGTGGGGAGGTGGCGTTCAGATGAGGAAAAAGCGTGGTCAAAACACCACCCGCCAGGCAGGGAACCACCGGGAGCCCTCCCGGTGAGCAGGCAGCGGCCGCCCGGCCCGCCCGAAGCACCGCCCGGGGCCAGCCGGGGAGGGTGACACCGCGCGCGGCCGCGGCCCGGGGCTGGAGCACGCCGGGAAAGACCGCCGGACACCGGCGGCGAGAAATGCTCTCAGAAAGGCGGGGGGGAAGGGGGGGGCGGGCAATGCAACAGCATCCAAACTCAACGTTTACCAGCCTGGCGTTAATGGCAGCATTTGATTTAAACCGCCGAGATCTCGTTTTACGGGTCTGACCCCGTGAGCCTCACGGTCTGGTGAGATGCACCGCTACGACCTGCGCTGATCGAGGAGAATGTACCTGTGCACGGCTAAGAGTCGGGATCTGTGCAGCCTGCGGGTGATAAAGATACAAACTTCAGTGGGATGAGTTTTCAGAATTTGAAGAAAATGCTTAACCAAACCTCATACGGATACTTTTAAAGATACTGAAAACTAAAAAACCCTGAAATATCTCGAAAATAATTATTATTCAGGATCAGGGAGTGTATTAGGGAGATCTAATCTTGGTCTATTTTTTTTTTTTAGCATGTATTTGCTCCCCAGTGATGCTTGTTGTCAGCCCATAAAGATAACACTGGAAAAGCGCAGTAGTTCTGAAATATGGCTACCTGCATGTGGTCCATCTGGTAATACTGGGTACCACAGTGCAATCTATTTATGTGGAAATTAGGACCGTCGTCTCCCTTAAATGCCTCTCTATCTCTGGCGAGACAGGGACAGAGGTAATTAGCTGCCCTCAGACTGCCCGGTAAGCCTTCCATGTATAAATTGCCCATTCACTCGGATGTGAATTATTTTTAACATCCTGTCCTTTGTCATAAAAGCATCATTATGAACACGTGAAGGGATTAGGAGGGATAGGTAGTGTAAACCTCACGGTTTTTTCAAATAACGGATGAGCTATGCCGAGGTCTCTCCACCTCCTCGAAAGGATACACGTTGCCAGTTAGCTACCGGCAAACATTTCCCGCACTCCCCTTTGGCTGCTACGGCAAGACTGATGCACTGAGTGTATAAAGAAGAGCATACAGACACTGCCTTCTTTCTAATATACCTACATGAAGGGTTATTGCTTCTCCGTTTGCACTGGACAGAGATCATAACCAATATAAAAATGGGTACCCAAAACAGGTTGTCCTGCTAAAAGAGAAGGGCGAGATCTTCGGAAGCACACCTGTATTGCTCAGCTCCACTCCCATGCTCACCTTCCGCAGCCCAAACTAGCAGCATCCCACAGTTCTGTAGGATGGCCCATCATTTCTGCCTGGCACAGCCATCCTCATGTGGAGAAACTCCCTTTGCCATGCTGACTATCAGGCTGTGCTCTGCCAGGATCTCATGGTTCTTTAGAGCTCCCATTCTGGCAAACATAGTGGCTTCTCGCTCAGTGCAGGCTTGCTCAGACCCTGACTCCTTTCTCAAGGCGTGTAAATTGCACTAGTAGAGTTTGTCTGAAGCTGATCTGTTCAACACTAAACTTAGCCTGCTGCATGGGGAAATGCCCTGCCCGTTCCTGGGGCAAGAGGGAGGCACGGCTGTCTGTGGTGAGCAGCGAGGCTCAGGCGCTTGTGTGCCTTTAACTTGATCCATCTTGATTGGGCAGGGGTGGCCATCAGCACATTTTGGGAGCCTTGCTTCTTATAGCTTCTTTATCTAGTTGGGCTGATCACCAGGGGCTTGGGAAACCAAGCAGATAGTTGTATTGGTTTCTGCAGGTAGTCTTTCACATATGTGTGTTCAAAAGCAGTTAAAGCAGGCTCAGTCAGCTGCAGCTTGGACAGCGACCCTTTCCCCAGACGTTCATGCTTCCCAGGGAGATCATCACTGTGGTATATTGAGGGAGGCCAGCAGAACAGCGTCCTTGGGAAATGACTGTGAACAATTTCAAGCAAATACATTGCCCCCCTTGTGCATAAACTATGAAAGCTGTCAACCTTTCTTCTTTTTCTCTTCTTCTTTCTGACAAGCAGTCTTATTTCAAAGGTTTCCATACTCTGGCCAGGTGTTACCAAAGTGACCAAAGACTTGGGGTATCCCCATTTTTGAGTGTCTACCTGGAGACAGCATGGTCAAGGGGCTTGTTTTTGGCCCTGTACTCAGCTTTTGCCCTTCTTAGTTTAGCACACACAAAGCAAGGTACCTGGAACAAGTGCTGAGCGAGGTTGTGGAGTCTCCATCCTTGGAATTATTTAAAACTCAGCTGAGCAGGGATATGGGCAACGTCCTCTACATTTTAGGTTACTCCTGCTTTGAACGGGAGGTTGGACCAGCTGCCTTCCAGAGGTCCTCTCCAAACCAGATTTTTCTAGGCATCAGTTGTGCTCCAGGATTTGGAGGAGAAGCCTGTGATTCTTGCTGGGGAAGGAAACAATTTCTGCAGAGCCTGAACTGGAATACACTGACTTATTTGAAGACTTCTTTAACCTTCAGCCAGTAGTCATGATAGAGTGGTTCCACCAATGCTGTTGGACTTGCAGAGGGAACTTTGGTCTCCCAAGTGCCCTCTGGATAGCTTCAGCTCACAGTCGGTGAGATGGTGCTAGTGAGGAATTATGATGTGAAAGTGCTGAAGTTCCTCTGAGAAAGCCTGCACTTGGGTGGTGTGTTGCTGCTTTGTAACCAGTGAGAAAGGATTGATACAGCATATTTGATGCAGCAGAAAAATGACCACTGCTTCTTTTCTTGTACATGGGAGAATGAGACAGATATCTATAAGGCAGCATAAAATGCCTAGACCAGGTCACAGTACTCTTCTGCAGTTTTGTTCTCATGAGATGTTGCAAATAGACCTTAATTTTAGCAGGATCTCTGTGAAAAACATTTTTTTTTTTCCTTCTAGGATCCTGCTCTGTTCACTTTAAGAAGACTGTGTCCTCAAATGTCTGTAAAAGCTTTTGGCCTCAGGTTTTCATTAACTTCTCTGCCTTCTCTTTGCAGACATGAATGAGGAGCGGTTGGGTGATGCCAGTGGAGCAGACAATGCCGAGACCTACAGTGACAAAGACACAGACCAAAGGAGTTCCCCAGACATGACTAAAGCCAAAAGTTGCTTCACCCCAGAAAGCCCTGAAATTGTTTCAGTGGATGAGGTCGGTTATGCAGTTCAGAAAAATGGTGGGAACACAGAGAGCCGTCCAGACAGCCCCAAGTACCACCCAGAGCAGAACCACCTCCTGATAGAAGGTCCTTCCGGGACAGTTTCTTTACCTTTCAGTTTGAAAGCCAACAGACCTCCACTTGAAGTCTTGAAAAAGATCTTCCCTAACCAAAAGCCAACCGTGCTGGAGTTGATCCTGAAGGGGTGCGGCGGTGATCTGGTGAGTGCTGTAGAGGTTCTCCTGTCCAGTCGGTCTTCGGTGGCCAGTGGGGAGAGAACTTCTGCAGAATCCGATGGTCTCGTTTTGCCTTCCAACGGGCACATTTTTGAACACACGCTGAGTTCGTACCCTATTTCCTCTTCCAAGTGGTCCGTGGGCTCAGCATTTAGGGTTCCTGACACACTGAGGTTCTCTGCTGATTCCAGTAATGTTGTGCCAAATCCTCTGGCTGTACCTTTGCAGCACCCTTTCCCTCAGCCACCACGCTACCCGCTGATGTTGAGGAACACTTTGGCAAGAAACCAGTCCAGCCCGTTCCTGCCCAATGACGTCACCCTGTGGAACACCATGACGCTGCAGCAGCAGTACCAGCTGCGGTCCCAGTATGTCAGTCCTTTCTCTAGCAACTCGGCCAGCGTTTTCCGAAGCTCGCCTGTCCTTCCTTCCCGCTCGTCAGAAGATCCTAGGATCTCAATCCCCGATGACGGGTGTCCTATTGTGTCTAAGCAACCGATTTACACAGAAGATGAGTATGATGAAAGGTCTGATTCTTCAGACTCAAGAATACTCAACACATCTTCTTAGACTGACATACAACATGTGATAGCTAAGTGATACTTGCAGTGCAGCTGAACTACTGAGCCCTAAGAGGAGGGACACGTACTCTACGAAACCCTTGCAATTGTATTAAAAAGTGACTTTGCTTGGTATTGTACTCTAGCAATAAAGACATAACTTATTTAATTTCTTGCACTTCACTGGATAATGCCAAATAGCAATACTCTGGCTTTAGCGCTGAGTGTGTGTTACAAAGGAAGACTTTACGGCTATCAGTTATGGGACTCTGGAAGACTCATGATGGAAACAGAAGCCCAAGGTCTACTTTGTTCCTTAACTCAGAAAAATGGGGATGTTAAACCAGAATACTTGAATGCTGTTTTATAAGAGAGAACTCCTCAGGACATAAGAAATCAAACAAACGTAGTTCAATTGCAAATGGACTAAAACAAGGACCTTAACCATCTTATGCCAGTGATCATCCTTGCAGTGAAAGAAAAGGCAGAAGAAAGAAACATGCACATGAAACTAGCATGAGCTGCTTCTGCGCCGTTTGAGCTTGAACACTTTTCAGAGAAATAATATTAAGAGTTATTCTTTTCCCATGTCTAGGTCGAAATGTGTAATGTCAGTGTAAAACCAATTACAGCTGTGAATTGCATGAAGTGTATTGTGAAATGAACACAAGATTAAACATTGTCAGGTTAATGTAGCATGCTAAGGACTCTAGAAAAATAAACTAAGATGATGATCTTGGTTTATGTCATTTATACTGGGCAAATAACATTTCTGAAGATAGAGAGCTGATTAATCCTCAGCTGAGGTTAAAATGTCCAGCTCAAGCAACTGCAGTCAAGGGAAGCCTCTTTTTCCAAGTCCAGGTTCTGCTTCCCTGCCTTGTAGCTTGCGACTGAGATTAGGCAAATGTCATCAGGGAAGCTGAGGTCTCTTGGCTATGTACTGCAGACACTTCCAAGCTCAGCTGAGTAAAGCAGAGCTTGCTACAGTCACAGCAAGCAGAAAAAAAGTCTCTCCCGATGCTTCAGAAGCATCTTTTTTCCTGTACTGTAGAAGTAGAAAAAAGGAGATAGGATGTAATAGCAGGTATTTCTTTAAAATAATGTTTAGCCAAATGGCAACTTCCCTAAATCTAGAAATGTAATGGTTTGGAACAATTTATTGCATGTTTGCATGCATTGATTACACTGCGTATCTTAGGTGTGTCAGAGTAACATTAGGAATTGCTTCAGATGAGGAATGCTACTAAATTAATTGTCCACTTAGAAGTTTGTTAAGGTTTTAGTGCCATTTTTTCAACTGTTCATAAGTGACCGCATCTGCTTGACAGTTGGCTTTTCCAAAAGACACCTCTGAATGCAGATGAAATGGCTGTCAGGCCTGTCAGGTGTACGGATTAGTCCCACACCTCAAAAACAATTGAGGCTGCCCTGAAGTTGGAGTCTAAAGCAGATGGGCTTTAAAACTGTAATATATATCAGGCGTGTTATCTGGTGTCATTGCTGATACAAATGCCTGTGTTCTCATTTGGCATTTCATATTTTGTAAGGTTTGTGCACCCAGTGAATCTTGTATTTTATAAGGGTACTGAACACGCACAAAAAGGAGAATAAAATAAATAATTATTTTATTTTCTTTAGGGGATGAATGAACAGAAAGATACTTTTTCTTGCATATTTTTCCAACCTGTTCAGAAAAGCAATTTGTTGATAATGCTACAGAGTAAAGACTTAAAGGCAGGGGGAGGGAGGAAAGAAAATAAATAGTGTCTCTTATGGAAGTGTAAATGTGAAAACATCTGAAATCTTCATAAATGCAGAATTACAGTTTTGTACTGACAGATTTGCCTGTACTCACATGGCACTTGTAAACAAATTCATCTTCCAGCCACTCCAGAGAAAAAACTAACAGGCAAAATAGACTTGATCTTGCAAACAGAAAGGGATGAGGTAGTGAAATGCTGTGCTCCAACATCATGGAGAAATTAAGTGTCAAAGGCTAGATTAGAGCAGATAGGTCCAGGAGCTCTGGTTGTGAGCTCACGCACCAAGCAGATTTCCCTCCAGCAGAAACCTTTGTATAGGCATCCCTGTACATTGAATGAAATATTTTTTTTTCTTTTTTTTTTTTTCCCCCTACAGAGGGCCAATCATCTCCAGCAGAAAGACCAGACAGTGGCGCCTGCGACAGCTCATAGTGACCTTACACACTATGGCCTGTGGGTTTTCAGAGAACAGAATTTTGGCATCTTGGAATTGGGACACATCTTTCAAAGAAAGGTGACCCTTGGCTAAACTGGAGTGAACAATTATAACTCTAAATACTTGTAGTGAAAAATGCAGATTTGGCCGTATGATTTTTTAATTAGAACTCTTTTGATAAACTGTTTTCTGAAAAAGCAAACAAGTTAAAATAATCCTTGTCCAGTGTTATAAATTATCTTTTGACTCAATTCACAATTCTCTTTTTTTTTAAAAATAAAGTAAACCTAAATGTGTTCAACATCAAAAATGCAAGTTTTGATGTCGAACAATGTTTTTTGTTTGACCACACAATATTTTCGCTCTCCAGAAGATTAATTTTTCTAAAAAATATGGATTGGCCTGCAACGATATCTTTGAGAAATTACTTTATTCACCCAGTTGTATTTTCCAGGCTGGCACTACAGGCAAATACAATTTTATCTTCTAGCTGCCACACAGCAAGGATCCCTTGGCATGTTGGCAGGACCTCTTTCTGCCTGCACAGTGCTGGGACCTGTTCCTCAGACCCGCGCCGTGCTGGTGGGAGATGCCCACCGGCTCCCACCCTTGCAGCATGGGCAACCGAGGGGCGAGGGAGCCCCTATTCTGCAGGACCCCTGGGTGCCCCATCCAGCTGGGGCCCGCAGCGGCCACCCCAGAGCTGGTGGGCCCCATTCTGGCTCAGGCCCTGCTTTTACCGGGGTCGGTGACAGCTTCGTCACCGCAGCTGGCAGCAGCAGGGCTGCGTCCTGAGCCTGCAGAGCGCCCGCGGCGGTGCAGCATCCTTTCCCACGGCTCCGGGGTCCGGGTGAAGGGCTGCGGGTACGGCGCCCAAACCCTGCATTTTCCAGCTCCATCTTGTGGTAAAAAAGGGTATTTCCACGTCGGAGCAAATCGTGCTGTGGAAGGGAGAAGACGTGTGGGTGAGGACGGGTAAAGCTGGAGGTATTGATGCTCAGGAACACCCAGTGGAAAACATGAATTTAAGCATCAGGAAAGGTGGCTCGAGCCTGGCGAGGTCTCTGCTGAAGCCCAGAAACCAAGGGGTCCTTTTTTTTTTTTTTGGTGCTAGAGCAGCTGTGGCTTTCTTGGAGCAGGAGAACTTCACCCCTTGCCCTCTGCACAGTTCCTGCTCCTGGTTGAGCAGCTGCCCGGGTGTCTCTTTGGGGTGTCCCGGGGCTGCCTTTTCTCCTGTCAGGCACCTGATTTCACTGTCAATCCTCCATGGGTGCACAGAAAACCAATGGGCAATGCCATAGGAAGCTGTCTGCCCACAGCTCTGCTTGTCAGCAGCAGCGGTGCAGGCCCCCCAGAGAGGGGAGCAGTGCACTCTGCAGAGGCTGGCTGCTGCCCCAGGGGCACGCTGCTTAATCCCTGCTCGTTAACCTCTAGCTGTGACAAGGTGGATAAGACCAACGATGATGTAAACAGTAACAATAATAATTTCTCCCTCAGAGGAATGCTGTGGAGAGCCCTAATGCAATGCTCACATTCTCCAGCAGCTCACATACCTGTAGATAAGGAAAGAGTCAGGGTGCAGGGTAAGCGCGGTGCAATGAGTCTGTCCTGCCCCAAATTCCTCCCTGCCTTGCCTTTGCCGGTGGTTGTGCTGCTCCCCTCGGGGGTCCCCGACTTGTCCTCCTTATGGGCCTGAAGGGCCACCCCTACAACATTTGTTGGATGATTGGTGAACAGGCTCACCTCACATTTGTGCTGACACCTTTGAAAAATGACTTTGATTCTCTCCGCATACTGTTTCAGTGATTCATTCTTTATGTGCATTTACTCAGCGGACGTGAGTGGGGAAATAAGATTGATGCTAAATTTATATGTTAATTTTAATATTGAAGCTATCCTGTATTTGAAGAATAAGATCAATTCTTCAATTTCATTTCTTACGTGATATTGCATATTGTCATTACTGGAAAATAAAATTATTTCTGAATGCATACTATCCAAACTTCAATTTTAGTGGACATATAACTCTGAAGCATCATTCTTTTCCCTTCCCTATAACAACTAACTTAATACAGTATTTTAACATTCTCGCACTAGTGTGCCACTGGAAGATAACAAAGACAAGTCTTTTCACCCTAAATGGTGTTTCGTTAATGTGCTCCCTGCAGCATTCTGCACTGTCACAGGCAGATGTGGTGCATGACTCAGCAACTCCCTGCAGGCTGTTGCATGTAGGATACAACAGGAATCTCGGTTAAGAGGTGTGTCCCTCACTAGAGACTAATTCCATTCATTTCCACAATAGCAGCAGTGCTTGACAGCCATAGCCACAGCTACATGCCAAGTGTGCCTGCATACAGGATGAATCCTGACCTGAAGTGGAGGATCAAACCCTTGGAGCACTACCAGGAAGCAGACCCTCTAGAGGATGGACACAGAGCATCACATGCACAGAAAGATTTGGCACCTACAGAGGGAGATGTACTTTAAGGAGGTCTGCTGCCAGAGACCAGGCTCTCCTGAAGCTGCAACAGAAAGAAAATATTTGCAGCATCTTTGGGAGTGTGGTTTGCTATTTTTTGTCTTCGCAAGCTGTATAGGGGATTAAGCTGAGGGATAGATAGCAGGAACATTTGCAAGGTTACATCCTTGCTCTGTCCAGGAAGATCACATAGGTCAGTTTAAATTTCAGGTGTCTCCTTTTCCCTCTCCATGAGATAAAGATAACTGCTGCAAGGATTTAATGGTTATTATCTGAAAATTCTTAAAAAACTGAAGTGCTCTGTAGATATGAGAGCAGAGCACAGTGTGGACCAGAGCATGTAGTATAAGATTTTGTTTCTAATTTTTTTCTCTCCCAGAGAGAGAGGCTATAGCTTTTCAAGAGCTGAACAGTGCTTGCCTTCAGCAAGAGAGTTCCCCTGAAAAGTTAAGGTCAGGATAATCCTGAGATAATCCTGAGTTGGCCACTGTCATGCAATGGCTAAAAGTTGTGAGACCTAAGGTCTCACTAACACTGCTTGGGTTCTTTCCATCTGTCATATTTCTGAGCCTATAGAGTTCATACAGTCCAACTTTCTCCTCTGCGACACTCAGATAAACCCAGAAATCTTGTAATAGAATTGTACTAATTGCCCTTCTTTTCCCTGAAGGCAGTGAACACGTGAGTCAGCAAAAGGTTGAGGAAAAGTGAGAAAGCAGAACTTAAGACATGAGAAAGTCTATTCTTTCTTCTAAGCCTCGATGGCCCCACTTGTGCAGCTCAGGCAGGCACCTCTGCAGGCTCAGGAGGAGCTGGTCTCCTCCTGGTCTCTCTTGGGCGGGTGAGCATGCACTGGCACCTCTCCCAGCAGTGCGCATCTCAGCTTGGGGGCTGCAGCCCCCTTGGGACTGGGTGCGTGTTGCAAGAGAAAGGCAGTGCGAGAGTGAGTAGCGTGGCAGCAGCGTGATTGTGAAGGTGCTTGTGGTAACTAATGGAAGAAGTTACTTTCCTGCTTTGTTTCATGTGGTGAAGCTCAAACCCCCTTTCAAAAACACCCTTCTTTGGAGCCTAGTCCTCCTGCCTTGCCTGCACATTGCTGAGATTCCTTCTTGCCACAGTGAATATAAACTGGAAAGAGTGAGATAAAACTCAACACACAGAGAGAAATATAAAAGAGACACTGAAATACACAAAAATACAGAGAGACGTACTTCCTTGTGACTTGTCAAATCTAGCCGTTTTTATCATTTATAAGGGCTGCATGACTGATATGACAAGGGGTGCAGAAGCAATCCTGACAGGGCATTATACCTGAAGGAGTGCTGCAGTAAAAATTTAGGTTTCTGTTCCTCTGCTTCTGCATGTTAATCTCTTGGCTCCCTCACTAGGAGCAGGCTCCTGGAGGGTGCTCCAAGCTGTTCACACGGCACAACTAGTATCTTCCCTGGGAACAGAAATCGATGGGTTCTCACCTTGAACCTGCCTTGTTCCCCAGTAAAATAAGGGCAATGCTTAATGTCTGGTACAACTACATATTATACATATTGGAAAGCAACACTTTCTCAAGAAGAACAGTTCCTAAGCTACAGAAAATTATTCTATGTGACTCCGTACTTACTGCAAAACCCTTTCCAGGAAACATTAACACCCTTTATAGATTTGGCCCAACTCACAATTAGTTATTATATTTTAAACTATGTGGCTTAGTCACTAGTACACTTGTGGGCAGCAATGTGTAAGTTACAAATTTTCTTCCTTGCTCATTCCTCTGTAATTTCTTTTTTTCCTAAGAAGAAAAAAGTCTGCAGAGGTATAAACAAGAAGAACATTTGGCCACATGTATTTTGCATCTTTTAGCTCCATTGCCAAGTAATTCATAATCAGGGACAGGGGAGTGGTGGGGAGGAGAAGTGAATTTATTTTGAATTTTTGTCGAAAAGATAAATACTTCAAAACATAGGTGACAATATTTCTGAGGGTCCGAAGGGAGGAGGGGATTAGTTCCTCTTACCCACACATACCTCCTTCTGTTATTCTCACCTATGCTGGGTGAATACAGAACAGGCATCAATCACTGCAATCCTTGTGAGCGAGTGGGGACTGGGATGGATTTAGGGTTGCTTTGCAGAACTTTGAAACAAGTAAGGAGCGAGGGAGGGGGTAATTTCTGACCTTCAATGGCTTCTGGGGAGCGGTGCCTCCTCAGGCCCAAGCCTGCACTATCAGAGTCTGTGCCCACATTGCCGTTGCCTTGAAAAGGGAACAGAGTGATCTATGGCAGGAGTCAGGAGGTGCGAGCGGCTGTTCTCACTGCCTGGCTGTGCTAGCTCCTTCCTCCCCCCCCGAAAGTTCACCACAGGAGTTTTTAGCAGACTTGTGTGATGTATGGATATGGAAAGCTATGACTAATTCCCCAAGTGATCGGTATATATTTAACATCCAAAATCTAAAGCAAACATCCTGCTTGTTGAATTATTGTCTGGTATTCACGTATTTCCTGATTTGGCCATCACTGCTGGCTGCTGTTTTAACACACTTTCACTTTTTCTGCTGTCCTGTTGGTCTGGCAATAGGAGAAATAATTGTGGTTGTGGGTGTGGTGAGAGGCAGTACAATCACCGCCATCCTGCTCGTAGTGGCTGTACTCTGGCTCCTCACCTCCTTTACAGAACTGCTCCTCTAGTTTTTTACACACTTTCTGAGGCCTGAAAGCACAGGCCACACCTAGTTACTGTGACCTGGTTTTGATTAATCTGCAACCGATTAAAATTACTCCCTGAAGGAACTTCAATTGCTTTTTTGTCTCACCAGCACCCCAAAAAATCACTGATGCTGAAGAACTGGTTTGTGACTCCAGTCCTTCAGCCCAGGGCTCCCTCCTCCTCCTCAAGTTGGCAAAGTACAAGTTCAGGAGAAAATGTGAACTGTGTGTACAAGATATTTGAGAGCTGCTTGAGAAATGGGTTATAGTTTTCCCTTCCAAATGTCTGGAATGGTGACTGTCTTTGAATGCATCCCTGGGCCGAGCCTAGAGGAGAAAGAGTCAGTCACAAACGACTGTAACATATATTATTCAAACATACATCTAAAGTAAACGCTGTCTTGCACAACGTGACCTGGACATCAAAGGCATGGCCTTGTCTTCACATAAAATAAGGCAGTCTGGCGGTATTTCAGCCAAATACTGGAAGGATTTGTAAGAGCTAAGGAGCAGTATTTCATTTGAGACGGGAACCAGGTAGAAAGCGCCTTTATGACCCTGGACCCCCTCTCCTCGGGCTCCTTCCCTCTAGCCGATGGCCCCACCTAGTGTCTGCGCGGCCACAGCGCGGCCCCTCCCGCCGCCCCCTCCGCGGCGACAGCCCCCGCCCGCCCGAGCGCATCCCCCGGCCCTGACCCCCGTTCCTCCGCCGCACGGTGCCACCCGCGGCCTCGCTTCTCCTGAATGACGTTACAGCTGGATGACGCTATAGGATGACGTTAAAACGAAGTAGGATGGGTCAGTCCTTCTCTAATTCTGCGTGGCCCTGGCAGCTCTGCCAGGAGTGGATTTGGGGGCCTGCTTTGCGGGTCAGCTCCGAGCGGCGAGGCGGGGGTCACCAGGACTCCCTCTCCCTTGCCGTGAGCGCCTGTTTTTGCAAACCTGAGGGCAAGCACGAGGCAGCACCGCCGGCGCCAGCTTATCAGCAGACGCAGCCCTCTCATGGGCAGCGCTGAGCTTCCACTGCGTGGTGGGAAAGTCAAGCCAGGTGCATTTCTGAAGCTATGGTTACTAGACCAGCAGTTTCACCAAGGGAGGCCTCTGCAGAGGCAGGTGTTTCCAGGAGGTCAGCATCGGTGGCTCCCCGTGGCTGAGCTTCACTCCTCCCAGGGCTGGCTCGGTGGGGCAGCAAGCATGCCACATGATCACTGCACCTACACGAGCGGGCATGGTGAATGCGCATTAAAACCTCCTGTGTGTGGGGCGATGGCTGCTTTGCACGGTCTCGAGGAAGCATCAGTGCAGGCTGTGCGCAGAAAACCCACTTCTCCTGGGCACCAGCACTTACAGCGCACTGTCCTCTGTTCACCAGCACACAGGTAAGGAAAATAAACGGCTCTTGCAACACACTCTGAAAATCAATAAACGAGGATGGCAGCATCAGATTTTGCTGATTGAAAATGGTTGGTGCTGTGAACTCCTGGAAGAAGTACTCCGTAACACTGAGCTGCCAAATGCTGCTCCCAGTTTCATTGCTGGCTAGATTTACTGTGTGGACTGATACAAAATGCATTACAATAGTCCAAGGCATGGGTGACGAGGGCTAGATCCTCTGTCAAAAGAGAGGCAAGTCTTTTGGGAGTACATAAAATAAACCAAGCAGTTCTCAGGTGGCAACACAGAAAGATTATGTACCTTCTTCATAATTTGTAAGCAAATTATGAAGCACAAATACAAGATGAAATTTCCCTGTCATTTGTGCTGGGAGTGATTTATCCTGCATTATTCTTTGAGGATAGCAACCTGGTGGAGAAGATGTGGCTTTTACCCCTGACTTTCCTGTCATGCCTGAATGTAGTTTGTATCTGTGCCTGAGGTTTTATCCAGAAGTTACCTCAGTAGAGAAAGCCACTTCTCTGAGCAAGTGAATGGAAGCAGCTGCAATCAGCTGATGCCACCTCTCTGCCCAAAAGAAGCTGGCTGGCTGGCTTCTTCAAGAGGAGCACAGGCAGTTTGATGTGCTCCTTGTACAACAGTGACATAGACCTTGTTTTTTCAGCGTACTAATAAAATAAGTCTTGTGCTAAAACTCTTTCTTTTAGCACTCCAGTTGCCTTCCCTCTTGCTTAACCCTACTGAAATTCCTATATAAGCTAATGTAACCTGTGAGGCTGGAACTGTTCAAAAGGTTGTCAAGGAGGCCATTTCAACAGGTTAAGATCAAGAAAGATACCATCATGTGCTACTACATTTCAAGCACTACAAGGAATTCTTCATTAGTGAAGAATTTAAAGGTTTGTATGGCAACACTACCTTAATCCTGCCCAGGAACAAGAACAACAGGGGTGATGATGATGATGATGATGATGAAGAAGAAGAAGAAGAAGAAGAAGAAGAAGAAGAAGAAGAAGAAGAAGAAGAAGAAGAAGAAGGGAAGCCAAAGTTGAAAGCAGGATTGAATCAGGGTAGGATTCTCCTTCCACAGTAAGGGGCTCCTGTACCCTCTGCTTCCACTGGTAAAAAGAACGGAGATGGGAGTAAATCAAGTCCTTGGGTTTGATCCTTGGGTTCAGTTTTCATTGATGAAATTAAGCAAATCAAAGGACAGATCCAAACTATGCAGCCTTGGGGATTCTGCATATGAATCAGCATTATCTGCTGGCTGGAGCTACTGGCAGCTTTTGCACTGAGGCAGAGGTAGGTTTGGTGTCACATTTGACATGAGACCCAGACTGTCATACTGTATTTTGGTTCCACTCCATCTAATGTTTTAAGTTCCTCAGGAAACAAGCTGCATATTTCTTATTTTCTAATGTCATCTTTTTTCATGAAAATGTTAGTTGCTGCTTACTAGCCTTTCCAGATATGGGACCTCAAAATCTCAAGGTAGCTTTTGAACAGATCCTCAAGTACCAATACGTTGCCTTCTCAGAGTATTGGGCCATTCTTGACACATATGTTTCACTGTAGACAGGAAAATTAACTCATAACTGAACACAATCAGATTATTAACATCACCATCATGCACACAGACACATAACCATTAATAATGGCATTGGAACACAGCTGCAGCGGGAACTACCAAGTCACCAAACTCCATCTAGTGGGAGAAAATCAGAAACAAAAAAAAAAGATGCAGTAATGTCCACTTGCTTATGCATACTCCTTGCATGCATATGCCATGTACACACATACACACACAAAACTTCGCTTTGAACTCCTCTTTCACAAAAAGTCGAAGATGTCAAAGGTATTTTGTTTATCCTATTTGACTGTAGAAGGGGGCCCAACAAAATAAAGGAGGAATACTTGAGGAAGCCATATGCCAAACCTTTGGCTCATCAAGTGTCTCAGGGTTTCAAGACACTTGATATTGCCTTTGTCCTTTATCATTCAAGAGACTTATTCATTTTCTCAGCTTGTACGATGCATGTTTCCAAAACTTTTTTTGCTGCTATGCAGTAGACGGTGACAGCGGGGGAAAGTTAACTAGGGTCTGATCAGTCCAGAGGTGTCTGGCGATGTCAGTAGCCTGTGATGTATGTGGGTGATGTGTATGCCCTCTTAACTGAGGTCCTCTTGTGCTGGATTGCTAGCTGCTAGCTGCTTTTCTATATAAAGAGGCAAGCCTTTTTCCCAGTTACCTCTATCTTGGACATTTCAAGCCCTTCTTTTGACACTTTTTATCTTGAACTCTCTTGGTTATAGCCAATACTATTTCAGTGTGCTCTATCAGAGGATGAACTGTAAGTCTGCCTGGAAAGTGAAGCTAGTGCCAAATACAGCACTTTGTTTCACATTCTCAAATTACAAACATTTTGTAGTCAAAACAAACTGTCTGTGTTAATGCCTAGTGTATCTAGTGGAATTAAGATTTTCCTAGGGTATCTTTCTATTTATGCCAAACAGTCCATGTTACATCCTGTCTGTGGAACAGCCCTCTTGATGGGCTTCAAATTCATCATCTGTGCCTTAAAAATATCCTAACTGTGCAGCTATTTGGGACACGTTAAGGTCTTGATTTTGAAGTGAGGGAGAGGTAGTGTGGGTTTGCTTTGCTAGTGGGATGTTTTCTGGTTTGTGAAAAGCTGCTTTTTCTGTTTTCTTTACTACCTATAGGCAAGGTGCCTGCTTAAAAAAGCCTACCTCCCCGTTTGCTATTTCTAATAGTAGAGCTGAATAGATTAGTATGAAACAGTAAGTAATCCCCCATGTCTAAATTAGTCTTTGTGTTTAGAAATATATATATTAATACAAGTTGTAGAAATCCAGTTTAGGCACTGCTGCTCTTGGTTGTGGACTTTTGATGCTAGATGTGGTTGGGTTTAAATATCATGGCAAATTTATTGGGTGCACAGGAGCAAATGCAGTCACATTACCCAACACATGTTAGAATACAATCAGGAATGTCAGCTTTGACATATCCAGTGGACGCCACAAGTGCTGGTACCAGTGAGCCAGGAGGGGACTGAGAAATTCCCAGTGGAAGACAAGTAGTTACAGGGATGGGCTAAAGTGGTCAGGACAGGAACAGCTAGGAGTTAGCCGGGGCTCTCTGTGACCCTTTTTTCCCCTCATAAATGATAGCATCTGGTGAAGTAGGATGTAAGGAAAATCTGTGGCATTTGGTTATGTGCTGTACTTTTAACTGTCTCGGTGTCTGGAGCAAATGTAGAGATCGCCCTGCCCAGAGGCAGGAGCTGTAGGAGCGTTTCTTGTACATCTCTCTTCAGCTAAGCCCTCCCTTCCTTTCAACAGGAAATTCCCATTGCCACCACTCTTCTGCTGATTCCTACTGTAACTCTAGATACTGGAAGGTCAAGGTTCAGCCAGTTCAGTAATCTTCCTGGAATTATGGGAAGAATATGCATTGGGACATTTTTCCCCCATTGAAGCAATTAATGTCATGCACTTTGACAAATCATTAGTGTTGGGAGAGGTGGCATTAATGTCTAATATTTCTGGTCTAATTTGCTCTGGCTCATGTGCTTTATATTTAGGACAGAGGCAGCAGAGGACACTCACAGTGGTCTGCTCTGGCCTTGCTGCCTTATTCTAGGGCCTTGATGAAACTCTTTTTGTATGGATGCTCAGGACACCAGTGTTTTGGGAGAGAGTTTCTGTGGAGAAGCTGGTTGCCCGTCTCCAGCATGCAAGAATTTGGGGAGCAATAAGTCATGCAAATGGCTGTAGGTTGGTTTTCTAATCTCATATTCGGTTCCTTCTCAGCAGGTCCAATCAGTGCTCTTTCTGGTTAGAGCTACCTTGCTCTGGTTTGTTTTGAGTTTGAGTAGGACCTTCATTCCACTGAATGACTGCTTTGCTTTATGTTTGCCTCATTCCGAGGTCTTTGGCTGACCCAGAGACCTATCAAAGGTATATTTAGTAAAACAGCATTGCATTACAGTGAAGTGAGTTCACTGTGTAACACTTTTCAGTGGTGCACATCAAATGAAGATTAAACCAAGGACAGTAATACCTTGGATGTGGCCTCAAGTGAATTTCCTTATGGACTTCACTGCTGAATGTGGTGTTTTCTGATTTTCCCATTAACAATAAAATTTTTTGCAACACATCCTCTTTCTCGTTCAGTAGTGATATTGCGCTAACGTACAACACAGAGTGAAGTTTATGTTACCAAAACTCATTCCTCGACATGAGTGTCAGTAGGTTAATATTGTTGTAGGGATTTTGTGGAGGACTCTAGTGCAGATTGCTTTACCACAAGAAGCTTTTCTCAAAATTTTCCTTCGTGGTGCTTAAAGTATTTATGTTCACACGAAATAAATCCTCTCACCTGTAAGTAAAATACTTTCTTCATAAATGGTGGCCTGTTCTCAAACTGTCTTTTCTATGCCCTGCTTTCTGACTCTCTGTCACTTCCCTATAATAAAGCTGCTGCTTTATAATGCTTAAGGTACCTTAAAAGGATAGTGTTGTGTTTATGACTGAGCACGGTTTGCACTGGTAAAAGTTCTGATTCTTTGTCATGGGCAACTGAAAATAAAACACTGGAAAATGTAATAAACAGATGTTCTGCCTGCCACAGGAGTTCCCAATTTCTGCAGTATTTATATCCCAGAACTGTCCCTTTCTTCGTATGATCAAGGGGTTTTTTTTATTAGAGATGTGCCAAGCCATAAAGACCATTTCAGCCTCTTTAGCTGTGTCTGTAACCTTTACATGTGAGAAGCAGGAAATGACTGCAGAGCACAGCATCCTGCAAAGGATTATGATTGGACTTGCCTGCTTGTATTTTGGCATTGCTCAGAGGCCGCTGTCAGGTTTTAGGGTTGCAGTGTGCAAGGTTCAATACAAAATGCACGTTTGCAAGCTTGCGCTCCTAATGTTACAGAGCTGAAGGATCACGTGCCCAACTGTGCAAAAACGGCTTTGCCTGACAGCAGACTGTAAGAAATGATCATCGTACTCCTGATTTTGATCATTCTTGTCTGATGTACCAAGAGATGGCAAAGTGATCTGCAGTGCTAAAGTGCCTTGCCACATGCTGATCTGGCTTCTCTGTAACAATAACAAATTGGTCATTCATACCAGCACATCTGGCTTGTCCTGGGTGTGTTATTTATGGTGGTTCAGATGCTGATACGGTCTGACAGCTGAAAGGTAGGCATGCTATGATGACGTGCTTTATATTGTAGGATCTGACATAGACCTGAAAAATATCTCTTTAGATGTTGTTGTTTTTTGATTATCCCAAATTGCCTCTTAGCTTTGTAGTTGTGGACCGCAGCACTGTTAACACTGCTTTCATTCACCAAAAAAATTAAATCACAGAAGTCCTTAAAGTATGGCTGCAGTCAAAAGATGGTTAAATTAATATATTGAAAAAGTTTTTGCACCCACCAAGATATAGAGTGGATGTCTTTAGCTTTCAAGTTAAGATAGCATTTCTTTTCTGCTGCCGGTATGGCAAGATCAGCAAGAACATGCCTGCTTCACATGGCAACTGAGAATGTGCTGGGCTCACTTCAGACACTAAATTGACCACAGGAGAAAATGGTTTTGTCCATAGATTAGGTGATATGACCAGGAAGACACACAAACAAATTCAGTTCATGGTTATGTATATTTAACCCAAATTGTCTCAGTCAGATTACACAGACATAACTCACTATAAAAATACGGTCTGCTTCTTTTCTGATTGTAACCATCCATTTGAGTTCATACTTCTGGGGTTTGCAACACATATGCTTCAACACACAAGGCCGGCTCAACTCATTGCAATTACATCAACCTCTGCTGTTAGCACGCTTGGCTGCACAAATCATTTGTGTTTCTAGCTACTCTAAGCCATGCTGAAGAACAAACAAGAGGAATATCAGGCCAGCATCAGGTCCATGGCTCTACCAGGGCCCGCTCTGCTAATTATTAATTGCTAACGACTGTAACTGGAATGCTGAAGGGTAATCCTATGCATACATTCAGGATGCAAAGTTGTTGTAGGATATTTGCCAAAATCAGCAGTACAGAACGGCTGCAGAATTGGTGGCTGCTGAAGATGATCACAGGAGGCAACTGATTCGCTGGAAGGTGAAGATGGCATTTGTTTTCGTATTATTTATGTTGTCATGCTTGCAGATTTCTGTGATGGAATTTTTAAGACTAATAGTAAGAAGACAAATATTACCCTATCAGGCCAGATTTGAGGTGAAGGAGAGTGGGATGGGCAAGAAAGGCGTGTGCAAGGAAGACAGCTGTTCCTGAGAGTCGTGAGGTTGCCAGGTGATGCGAGAGGAAGCCTGCATGAAAAAAGGAAATAGAGCTGCTGTTGTCTTCTGGAGGTCCCAGTGCTTCCTTGAAATAAGTATGTGGGATGGGTGTCCTTCTCCCACACTGCTGAAGGGCAGGAAACTTCAAAGAATTTCTGCAGGGAGGCACATTGTCAGCGAGCAGAGCTGAGGTTTTTATGTTATTTGGCTCATGGAAGGATCAGTGTGTTGGGTCTGGCTATGGAAAAATGGTATTTAGCCTCTTTTGCTACCATTTCTCCTTGGCTCTTTGAGAAAGGCTGAGGCTTTTTCAAAAGTTTGCCCCCCATGCTGATTTGCATTTCCAGTTTGCGGAGAGGAGAGTTTTCTTTCTGGCTGGTATGATAGCATTGCCTGGGGAGAGGGGGCTGTCGGGACCAGGGGAAGGAAACAGCCCTATCAGTTCCTCTGCCTTCTCTTCTATGGAGGAATTTCACTGAGATATGTGTCTTACCCATCTCTCATGAAACTCCCTGCTCCTATCTTCTCTACCAGAGAAGCTGTGAAGAGAAAGTGCCTGCTTGTCCAGGCTGGTGCTTCTCCATCTCTCCCTCCTTGAGAACTGCTTCGGAGAGACCTTTGATGTGGGACTCCCAGCATGACCCCAGGCTTGGCTGGAGCGCAGTCCGACGGGGTCTGAAAGTGGGGTGGGTGTCCCCCATGGCCCCTATCAGGAATGAATTAGAATGTTTCGTTCTTGTAAGTGATACTTTTTTGAGTAAACATCCCTGGGTTCCTGTGATGTGTAACTAATGGAGTGCTAAACTCTCAGGGCTGGTTTAAGACTCAGAAAGTACACGTGTTGCCAATCCATCATGTTCCTAATACTAATTAACATAGCAGGGACACAATAAAGCCCCAGAACCTGCACACATTACCCAGCTCACATTACCACTCTATAACAGTCTCTCTGTTGACCTAACAAAAGCACACATTGGAAAAATGAGACGCGGTCTCTTCTGACTCAGCTAGACCGATTCAGCCAAAGAAGAGAGCTGAGGACCCTCGTTTATTATTGTCCATTATTATTCTGCTATATCATGGAACGGCGTTCTCAAATCATGTACAATGATATTTCTCCCTTGCCAGTATTTGTGTGTGTTACATGCTGCTGGGCAGGCAGCCCTAATGCAGGCAGAGCCGCCACTGACTTGTGGAGAGATGTGATTGCATTGGAGGACAATTTCTGCTCCCGCACAAGTAAAAGGAAGACCTTTTTTGTTGATTTGCATCCCTGTCATTTGCAATTCAGTTACAATGAAAATCTTATTGTTCTTAAACCTGTACTAATATAATTGTCTTTTGTTCCCAGGCTTAAACTAGTTCCTGTGTAGACAAAGAAAAAAAGGTAACAATTTGATTAAAATTCATTCTTGGCTAGATCAACATTTCTTTTTCGGTCCCAGAAAATTTTTCCTTGTATCGAAACACATTGACATCCCTGTCATACGCTCCTTTTAGTGTATGGTAATTCCACTGATTTTAAGAGATGCATGATGTATAGCCAAAGAAAAGCTGGAAGGAATCTGCACAGCAAGAGATTAGCACATTCATGTTGCAGTGATCCCTAACTGGACGCAGCCCGGCTTTGTGGAAGTTAGGGCAAGCCACTGTTTACTTCCACAATTTCATGGTTAGGATTTTATGGTGCCTCTGGCTGAAACCAGTAGAGTTCCCTCACCAGCACTTGAGGCTGGGGTGTATCTCCTGTTGTTGCACATCCTTCAGTGGGTGATTATGGAGAGCACTAGTTTAATCATTATGGCATGAAATTCTGGTACCCTGTTGAAGTGATGATAAGTTCTGTAAGTCAGTACACCACTACAAACAACCTATGTCCTTGGGCACATTCTCGTGTTTCCTTGCTTCTTGGTTAAAAATTTAGATGATTTTTTTTCCCTGAACCAGCTGTTAGGGTGGGTCTTGCTATCATAAATGTATTTTGAAAGAGTTTTCTCATCACTATTTAGAAAAGGGAGCTAGTCATTCACAGCTGTATATCCCCCAAATCGTGTATCACCCAGGTCTCTAGTATGTGGTTAAACCAGATGGTATCAACTGGTTGGACATTCTGGCTGAGGTCTTGGTGTTTCTGTGCTGCAGTCCGGTACAGGATGGAAAATGCCCCCTACAGACCGGGAAAGCGGGCCCTAAAGATAAAATCCTTCAGGTTGGAGTCACAGAGGAGACGGACATGTGCAGTACCAGACCAATGTCAGCAAGGCAGTGCTGTCCCAGCCCTGTGGCACAGCAGCTCCTCTCACCTCCTCTCTGAGGTGAATAGCTGAAGAAGAACTGGCAGGAAACTCTTCAAGCCCAGTGTTTTGTGGACCATACTGCCGGCGAACTGGTCATGTGGGGCAGGCTGAATCTCTGAACAGTGCATTGTCTTCTCTTTTGAGTCAAAACAAATTAAATATGGGCCTTACCCAATTTCCCCTACAGTTGACACAGGAGGTTTTCTGTTGACTTCAGCAGAGCTGGTTAAAGGCCTTTACTCCTAGAATTGGTTAATTTTATGCAGTGAGTGCTTTGACACTTTGCGTAGTTGATATCATGTTGGATGGCCAAAGACCGCGAATTACCAAAGTGTCACAGATGTTAAATCATAAAGTAGATGACAATGTGTTCGCTATGTCATATGATCTTAGCGCAGTTTGTGGAATAGTCTTTTTTATTATTGTAAGTAATCGTAAGTGCTGAAAAAATACCATAAGTAAAATAGCATTTTTGAGTACAATGCATCCAATGTTCTTAATATAGATACACATCTGCAATATGTTAAACTCAGACTTACGCCCATTTAATCTCAAGGATTTCAATGGGGTGTCTGTATGGAATGAAGGGAAGAGTTTGATCCCAGAATACTGAACGGCTGCACCTTTCAGGAAGGCTTTGTGCCTTAGATTTTCACCTAGATTTGTGTTTATAATAATAAACACAGCCTTTATTAAATATATATTTATAATGCATTCCACACTAGCAATGGTCTATCTAATGTAGGAATCATTTCAGGTATTGTTTGCTTTTTCTTTGATGATTTCAGAAAGCAGTGATTCCAGATCAATCTGACGTGTGGCCATGTGTTGAGCCACAGTGCTAAATGCTTGGTCAGGATGGGCTCTGCCTACAGACATGACCAGGATATCTGTTCCAAGAGTCAAATTCAAGCCAGTCAATAAGCAGGTGCACTTGTGAGAGGAAAAGAGTTTGAAGCAGTTACAGCGCCCGTGTTCCCCTTCACAGATGTAAGTCAGAACAATCATGGATACTTCAGTCCTGCTCCCTTCTGCCATGGGACAAATTCACAAGATGGGGCAGAGGCACCTCTGCCCAACAAGAGTGTTTGCAAAAACCACTGCTTAGCACTGCAACCAAGAGTGCACTGAGGGAAGGGCAAATGAGATGCTCCTAAATGTCCCTTAGCACATAGGTGCTGTGTCCAGCCAGGGCACCAGCTTCTCTCCTGTGGTGGCAATGCCATCCCTTCAGAAGGTGACCCTGGTGTCACCCCTCCATTTATATTGATTCTGACGGGAGTGGGAGGTCCCAGTGATGGCAGCTGAGACAAAGAGACAAAGGCTGGCAGCAGCCATACTCATCCCCCCTCCAAAATACTTGGTAGGAATGATGTGTGGACCAAGTGTGGTGTACTGCAAAACTCCCTGGATATCAAAAATTTTGCCAGGCTGTTTGGGATACTTAAAATACCTCCAATGCAAGGATTCTACCTCCAGAATCCTAAAGATACCTGTTTCTATTTCTGTGCTCCATGTACTTTTTGGTTCTCCTGGTGCTGTCTCTAAATCTAGCCTCAACAAAGCAAAACAGAACACATGCAGAAGTACTAGCCAAAACTGACACCACCACCCCCCCCCCAACCCCAAAATAGGGTCAGATTTTATTTGTATACCTGCCGAAATCTCTTCCACCTCAAACATCATCTAAAATCTTCTGGAAACGGGGTCTGCACCTACACTTCCTTTTAAGTATGGGAGGAGTTTGGGATGCATCAGCATCACATCTGCTCTATTGGGAGTTCATCCCTTGCTTTCCTGTTTCCTCAACCAATGTCCAAGAACCAAGCAAGTGGCAGTTCACAGTACCTGCACATGCCCACGTGCCATGTGGACAGATCTCTTGCTCCATGGAGTTACAGCAAAGGCTCATCTGATTTTCAACGTAAGTTCTCAGAAAGGTAGATGGCAAAATCCTTCAGAGAGCTTCAGTGGAAATGTCACAGGTGGGGATGTACTACACTGTGTTTTCTGCAGTTTTCAGAGCGCCAAACTGTCTCACATTCACTCTGACATGCTGTGAGTGCTGAGCAGGTCTCACTCACCTCTTCCACCTTTACCACCTTGGATGTCTGCATACTCCATAGTGGACCCATAGTGAGCCAGAGTCTGGTACGTGTATTTGCATGGTGCAATATCACACTCTGGAAATGGTTCTACAAACTTTCTTGCTAGTATGAGTATAACAAGCAGCCTTTCGTGGCCCAGATACCTGCATGTATCAATATGGCCTGAGTCTGTCTGGCTTATTTTAACTGATATATTGCCAGATTCTGATGCTATTTTTCATGCTGACTAATACCTCAGGTCATCCTATTAATTTCAGTAAGGCTACTCAGAGACTGCAATGCTACCTAGTAAATGAGAACACAGTCTGGCTAGTTACAGTTATGTGATTGAATTTTTACTGCTAAGCACAGCATAGCCTACCCAACTTATTTGATTTAGCAGGTGTCTTACAGGCGTTTTAAATATTTTGCATATGATTATAATGCATCCTGAGGGGGAAAAAAAAACCCACCACCACAAAACAGTTTGTTAGTAAGACTTCTCACTGTTCTGCTAAAATATGGCAATCAAAAAGACAATTTACATTGCAGAGACTTGACCTTTACTTTCCAGGACTGTAAAGTAAAACCCCAAACCCCACACTTTCTGCATCTGGTTGACATTTGAATAAAACTGCCAGAGTGCAAACAAGTTTTGAGACAACATCTCCAGCAAACTCTGCAGTGACTCTAAAAATATTCTTGGCTAAGTTACTTTTTAAGGCCATATGTTGAGAAAAAGTAAAACCCAGAACTTCACTAGAATTTATTGCAACAAGAGATTTGCCAAACTACTTAAGACATTTGGGAAGATTATAGTGAAGTACATTAGTTGCTGACTTGACAATTTGCTATGCTCACTGCTTGTATAGTGGATTCCTGATATTCATGCTGAGAGTTGATCCAACTTTCTAGGACATTTTAGCAAGAGACCTGCCAAATGTCTACTGGCTTATTAAATGCTGGCAAACCAAAGGTCAGCCTTGTTTATGAGCCACAGCAAAGTTGCTGTGGGTGGCACACCAAGCCCTCCTCGTGGCATTTTTCTTGTTTAAATTCAAAATTCCAGCACAGGATTGGATAAGGACTGATTTGGACTGGTTTTGACCTGGAGTCTCTCTAGGTCTGCCCCGATGTCCCCTGGCCACAAACCTGGAGGCTGCAGAAGAGGGAGTTCTAGTTCCACCAAGCCATGTTTCTTCCTTGCTTCATCTAATGATCACCATGCCTGCATGGTCCCATTTGCAGAGGCAGGGGCCAGAGTGTGCCTCCCTGGTGCAGCCCCGGTCAGCAGGCAGACCCCCCAGCTGCAGAGGACAAACCTGCCCTTCCTTCACGGCCCACCCCTTCCTCCTCTCTGGGAGCTCATCCCTTCTTCCAGGCAGCTGCCAGGGTGAAAAGGGCTGTAGACGGGAAAATCTGCTGCACCCTATGCCTCACCCAAAGCTGTCTGTGTCCATGGGAATCTTTCCATTGACACCTCTGGACTTCCCATCAGACTTTCCCTAGCTGTGCCTGAAGTGGCAATTCTGCTCTGCTCACCGTTACTGCTTTTGATACCAATCCAGTTTTATGCAACTGAAGAATATCCTGGTATGATACGGAAGTCTCCCTATGAAGGCTAGCCCTTGCCCTCCTTGCCAAAGCAAATATTCCTACAAAGGCAGTGGAATCACAGTCAATAAAATTTGCTTCCATATCATGCTATAGTAAGCACATTACCTCGACATTTCTTACATCCTTATTATATGCATTGATTATGTTTATTTGACTGACATGCATGAATAACAGAAAATTCTTCCTCTGACTGTACCTGGCTGCTTTACAAATATGCTAGGTAGCAATGTATTAAAAAAATAAACAAACACTTGTTTAAAACACAAACATAAAGAAATTAAAACTTGCTTGTTTAAAACGTTTTAAGGTACAATCGGTCTGTGCCATGGATAAAAATCTCATCCAGGTTTACCGCAGTGTAAGTGCTGTTTACAAGAGACAGAGGGAGTCTGGTGTAGAAAAAAAATCCACATTTTTTATGGAAGAAATCACGGTTTTTACTGGTTGGATAATACCGGGAAAGGTGATTTCTTCCTTTTTTTTTCCCCTTCCCCTCCGCCCCCCCGCAGTTGAGATGAGCTGGGAAATCTCAACGTCTTCGCTGGAGCAAATAAATGGTGACTGTATGTCCCGCGGAGGAGAAGCCTATCTAACAGGGCCCGGATCCTGGGCTAAAGGGCGCCGTTACGCGTCCCTGACGCCGTCGCTCCGGGGCGCGCACGGCGCAGGCACGGCGGGGAGCCCCTGACCGGGCACCGGGACCCCGGGGCGGGGAAGGAGTGGGGCCGGCGGGCGGGGGCAGAGCCAATTTGTTTCAGATTAAATGGTAACATCTCTGACCAAACAAGCGGCGGGGATCTCCCGCGTTTGGCAATGTAATCTGCTGCCGACGGCGCGGGGAGAGGGCAAGATCAAAGCATTCCTCCCGGGGAAATTGCACCCGGGGTTGCCGTTTGGTTAGCCTGCCCTAACCTCGCTAATAAATTTCCCGGGAGGAAGGGAGGGCCGGGGAGGGGAGCAGCGGGGGGACCGCGGCACCTGCACCTGCACGCCCGCCATCCCCGCCGCACGGGAGAGCAATGCAAAGCAGGGCCCAGCGCTGGGCGCCCCGCTGCCGCCGGCTTTCAAGGGAGGCCTGTTTACAGTCTTTAAAATGCCCCGGAGCTGCTTTTCCTCTCCGCTTTCCACGGGCCGGGACGCTGCTAGAAGCGTCGCAGCACCCGCCGCCGCCTGCACGGCCTGAGGACCCATCCCCGGCCCCCCATCGGGGTCGGGCACATCGCCACCCCGCCTCAGGCAGTGGGGGTCCCCCCGGGAGCTGCAATGCGGTGGGGAGAGGCACGGGCGAGGGTGTGCGGAGGAGGCTCTGAAGGAGCCCGGGAGCGTCCCAGCAGCCCCGGTCGCGGGCCGCCGCTCCGGGCAGTCGGACCCGCAGGGATCGGGGCTAGCGGGACGGCGGGGCGCTCCCGCGGGGAGCGTTGTAGTGGGGCAGGTGGATGCACAGTCGCACATCGCGGGCTTCGCTGCCTTCCCTCGCGTGGAAATCAGTGCCTTTCCCAGCACGGCGCGGCATCTGCCCGTGTCAGCTCACAGCGGGCACGGCTGACACCACGGCCCAAAGCGGGGGCTGAGCGGGAACGGAGGTCCCCGCGGCACAAGAGCGGGAGCAGCGGTGCCGGAGATCCCTCTCCGCCTTCCCCTCCCGCGGGTGCGTCTCGCCGGAGGACGGCAGAGGCACCTCTCCCTGCCGCCGGGGAAAGGGGAGAGGGGCTGGAGGGGAGCGCAAACGCGCCGCGGAGCCCAGCGCAAACAGGAGGAGAAGAAGAAAGTTATACAAACACGTTTTAAAACCATGGCTGGGTTTCACAGTTCCCTGTGGATAAAGTAAACAGGAGGCGAACTGTTTTGTAATTTACTCCAGCGGCCCGCAGAATCGTACTTTGTAATTTGGTGTCGGTTTACAAGCAAAGGGGACTTCTGTTTCCTAACCTAGCAGGTCCTCTGTCATGCCTGTGCCTTTTAAGAGGGACCCCAAGGGGGAAAGTGGAATTCCTTGGGTATTTGCCTTTTAGTCATGCTTGTAAGTCAAACAGTAGCCAGGCTCTCTTTTAGGATGAATAGTACCTGCCGTCGGGGGATGCGCTTCGCTCTCCCCGCTCTCCCGGCGTGAGCACTCGGAGGCGGTGCGGCCCGAGGAGGACGAACGCTCCCCCGGGACAAACGCTCCCTTCCTCCCCGCCGGTGGCCGCAGCCCGGAGGCCAGGGAAGGGCCGGTGCCCTGCCCGGGCGGCGGCGGCGCTGGGAGCTCCGGGCGACTGGCGGGCGGCGGCGGCAGAGCCCACGCCCGTCCCGCCGCCTCACGGCGCCGCCTGCGCCGCTCGCCCGCTGGCCTCTGTCCCGAAGGGCTGCAAGAGCAGGGTTTTTCCATGCCGAACCGGTGGCCGGCAGCCGGTCCGTGTGCTCACCGTGTGTGGATGCCCGTGTTTATTATATACATGAACATTATCGGTATTTATTATACACACGCGCCGCTCCGGGAAAGAGCTAAATATTTTCCCTTTTCGGAGAATAGTTTCAGCCGTATGTTCTGCATATCGTTAGTTTTCGATCAGCACACGGGTGGGGATCTGATGCTCTCCCGCATGCCTTTTTTTTTTCTTGCCCGGCGATACTCTGTTTAAATTCGCCAGCTCTGCCCCTGCCCGGTGCCGAACGCGGCCGAGGTGTATTTTGTCCGCTCCTGTCCCCGTGTGAATTCCCATTTCCACCGACGGAAGCACCGAGCTGTAACACCTCGCTGCCACGGCCGAGACTTTGTGCGTTACAATTTCGATCGCTGCCTGTTTTGGGAGACCGGGGGCATTCCCCAGTTTCCGAAAAGCGGCCTCAGGGAGCCGGGGGGAGAAAGTTACTCGAGAGCTCAGTGGTCGGTGGAAAACGCCACTGAGTTTTCCACTCAGTGGAGGGAATGCTAAAAAATAAACGAGCATTTTCCCTCGCCTTAATTCGCGAGAGGGCAGGAAAACAACGCCGGTTCCGTTGCGTTTTCAGACTCGGAAAAAAGCCATTGCCACGAGTCCCCGCCACTCGCGCGGCAAGCGACGCGAACGACCGCAAACGAAAATCGCGGTGGCTGTTCCAGCCTTTTAAACCCGCGGCCCCGGCCCGCTCCCCGGTTAGCGGGACGCCGCTCGCCCGCGGAGCTGGTTTCTTGGCTGTCACCATCACGCGCGTTACTGCCTTTTCTCTCTTTCTTTCCTTCCCCCCCACTTTTTTGCCCTAAAGTTAAAGATCACCACCCCACCGCCCGCTTACGCTTCCCGCTCGGCGCGGCTGTGCCGGCGGGGTGGCGGGGCGCGCCGCCCCCGCCCGCGCCCCCACGCGCCCCACGACCGCCCGCACCCACGGGCGAGCGGCCGGCGGCTGGCACACGCGCGGGGGGGGGCGGGGCGGCGGCGGCGCGGGCCAATCAGAGCGGCGGCCGCGCGGCGCGGGCCCAATGGGCGGCGCGGGCGGCGGCGGCCGGCGCTGATAACGCGGCGGGGCCGACGCGGCGGGCACTGTGCCGCGGGGCGGGCGCGGCGTGGGCGAGGCGGGTGCCAGCCCCGGGGCTGGTGCAGCGAGTGCGCACCCACGGCCCGTCCGGGCCCGCCGCCCTGCGACGCAGCGACCCCCCGACGGCGCGGCGTCCCGGCTGTCGGGGAGCCTTGCACCCCGAGGTGCGGGGATCGCGAGTGCCCTGCCTCCGGCTGGGCTTGGGCAGCGGCGGCCAGGTGAAGACCCTGCGAGCTGCGGGGAGCGGGGGGGGCTGCGTGCGGCTTGCACCGCCTGCCGGCCTCGGGCGCTGAACTTGGGTAAGTGGAAAGTGCGGGTGGAAGGACGGGGAGGTCGTGTGGGAGGAGGCGGGGGTCTGAAGGCAGTGCTTCCGCGCTGCAGAGAGCTCCAGGAGCCCATGCAGCCCCTGGTCGCTGGAGCGGACAGCGGCGGTGTGTGAAGCCCAGGTGTTCCCTACCTGTCCCCTAAGTCTGGACGCAGCGGGCAGGAGGGTTGTCAGGATTCTGAAATGAACAGGTTCCTGTGACGACCTGACAGCCCCGCAGCCCTGCGGCGCTGGGCATCGCCCTGCGGCGGTTCCTCCCGCATCCTCCGCCGCTGGAGACGCGCTCCTGCCTGCGGCGGGCGAGCACAGCTCCCTGGCAAGTCGGGTCGGGTCGGGGGGAAGCGTCCGTCGAGGCTAAGCTGAGCCCTGCGTGGGGCATGGGGAAGAGACCCGAGCAGACGGTAAGGGGAGAGATGACATCCCAAGCGGCCTCTGCCGTGACTTCCCGACGGGGGCGCGTCTCGGCGGGGCTGCCGGCGGGCCGGGCGGCGGCGGGCACCTCGGAAGCCGGGTGTGCACCGGCTGCCGTCCCGCCGCGGGGGCGGGCGGCCTGACCCCTCTTTTGCAGCTGCGCCGCCGGGGAGCCATGGCTGAAGGACGCGCCGCCGCCGACTGGGAGATCGACGTGGAGAGCGTGGAGGGGGAGGCGGCCGAGGCCCCCGGCGCGCCGCCCAGCAGCGCCGGCCCGGAGGAGGAAGAGGAGGAGGAGGAAGGCGAGGAGGCGGCGGCGGCCCCGCGGCGGGGCGAGCCGCGGAAGCTGAGCCGCACGCCCAAGTGCGCCCGGTGCCGCAACCACGGCGTGGTGTCGTGCCTGAAGGGACACAAGCGGTTCTGCCGCTGGCGCGACTGCCAGTGCGCGAACTGCCTGCTGGTGGTGGAGCGGCAGCGCGTCATGGCCGCCCAGGTGGCGCTCCGACGGCAGCAGGCCACCGAGGTGAGAGGAGAGGGGACGGGACGGGACGGGACGGGACGGGACGGGACGGGCGGCCCCCGGGCTGACGGCGCCGCCTGATCGCTCTCCTAGGACAAGAAGGGGCTGGCGGGGAAGCAGGCGAGCCTGGAGCGCAAAGCCGTCTACCAGAGGCACGTCCGGACGCCCAGCCTCCTGGCCAAGAGCATCCTGGAAGGTAAGCGCATCCCCCGCCCTTCCACGGGCTCCCCGCAGCACCGGCCGCCGGCGGGGAAACCGGGAAAACCCGTAGCTCCCGGCCGAGGCGCGGCTGCTTACGGACACGCGTGAAATGCAGCGTTGTTTCCCGAAATAAACGAGGAACGGCGTTAAAGCGCGCTCCGCTACCAGGGCCGGGCGGCGGAGGCTCCGAGGGCACCGGCACCCGCGCCCGAAGGGGCGCGGGTGCCGGGTGCCCTCGGAGCCTCCGCCCGCGGCTTCTGCCCTTCGTGGCTGGAATCGATGTGGGAGAATGTCAGTTTCTTCCCCCCACCTCCCCCGCCCAAAATAACGCCTGAAATGCTAGCAACGGTAATTTGAAATTTGAGAGTTACTGTTACAAGCTGACATTCTTTTTACATGACTACCCAGCAGCGTTTTGCAGTGCAGGGTAATTTATTTGCGGGCTTTTTTTAATCAGCAAATAAGTAAATCAGTTAGTGGGTTGTTTTTTTTCCCCGTTTGATCTGAGCTCCTAACACATTGCTGCATTATCAATAGTAAGATATACATAATAGACTGCTCATTTTTTTTCCCCCGTCGAAAATATTAGCTGTGGAAGAATGACATTTTAAAGATGGATATTTTAGTGAGAGGGTATATTTTTTGTTCCCCACTCTTTCTTTGGATTGTGCCCGAATTTATTTCTTTAATTACTTTCCAAACAATAGCCCTGTAAAGCATTACAGTTCTCAAATCTAGCTTCATTTTTCCCCCAAAATAGCAATTAAAATTTTGACCTGTTAGAAACCTCTAATTTTCGTCTACAGCTCACTCTTTAAAAAAAATCTCTTCTATATTCTTTCCTCTAATTTATCTTAACTTTCTTTTCCTTTTCTCCTAGTTCTCCTTGGAATTTTCTACCATCTGTAGCAATGTGTACATAGCGGTTCATCTTTAGAGAATAGAAAAGGCATCAGCTGTAGGTATAGATACCTTCCTTGGCAGTGGGGAAACTTGTGTGAGAGGAATGGGAGTGAAAACAGGTAAAATCCTGTTGTTCTTACTCATGTAAGTAGTTCCATTAATTCAATGGGATTACTTGTCTGGGTAGATGAAACAGGATTGGACCCTATTGGTTATATTGAATTAATTCAGTTAGCCTGGTAATTGAATATACCGGAGACTGGATTTCTATGTTTTATTCAAGTTCTCTTTTAGTTCAGAAGAAATAAAATACTCGAATACTTTCCGTATTTGTTAAAAATTGATCTCCTTAAGCTGCATGATGCAATACCAGTCGTAACACACAGCAGGGTTTTACCTTTTTTTTCCTTTTTTTTTCCTTCTTTTTTTTTCTTTTTTTTTTCTTTGTTTTTTTTTTCCTCGATCTGCTGTTTTGGAATTGCTTTTTAAAGTTACTAATCAGCTAGCTTTGAAGGAGACAACACAAGTCAGAGGAGCAGGGCTTGCTTATCTGTGTTGAGGAACTTGTACTGAATGTGCCTGACAGCGCAGGGAGCTAAGCCTCTGTGGCACAGTGACTTCAGTAGGAGCTGACGGTGTCCAGGGTTTGTGGCAAGTGCTTGGCGCCTGGCGGGACTGGCTCCAAACGGAGCCCTTTTACAAACACAGCTTTAATGTTTTTCTTATGCGGCGTCACTCCTAATGCTGCTTTGTTGTTTTAGGTTACCGTCCTATTCCAACAGACCCTTACCTGGGAGGGAATTCACCCTTGCCACCCCCTGTAAGTGACAGGATGAGAAAGAGACGGGCTTTTGCTGATAAAGAGTTGGAGAACATTATGCTAGAGAGAGAGTACAAAGAGAGAGAGGTGATGGAAGCTACACAAGCAGCTGCCCTTTTTCTCCCTAACCGCATAGTGCATGGAGCTGAATACAACTCATATAAAACAGCCTTCAACACTACTCAAGTTGATACTCCGAACAAGGAGTTTTGCAATTTTTTACCAACCTGCCTTGATCTAACCATGCAGTATTCAGGATCCAGCAACATGGAACTAATTTCTTCAAATGTCAGTGTAGCTACTACCTACAGGCAGTATCCCCTGTCTTCTAGGTTCTTAGTGTGGCCAAAATGTGGCCCCATTAGCGATGCTCTCCTCTACCAGCAATGCCTGTTAAATGCTACTACTGTCCAAGCTCTCAAACCGGGGGCAGGTTGGGATGCCAAGGTCTCACAAAGTCAGGACTGTCCAAACACTGAGCATGACATCATGTCTCCAAAACTGGAAAATTCACTCGTTCTGACCCACACGCAAGACATTCAGCAGTCATGTAATGAGATACCATGCCTTCCCCAGGAAGCTCGTGAGAGGTCAGCTTTCTCTCCTCCAAAAAGGACTTTCTCTCAGATTTCTGTTAAGGATTCTTTGGCTCCTCAGGAACAGGTATTAAGCAAGATCAGCAAAGACAGTACCAAGCCCCCTCCACCGCTCAAATACAGTCCATTTCAGTCGCTGTTCCAGCAAACGTTTCCTGACAGATCAGGAGCAGAGTTGAGAACAGCATTTGTGAAAGAGACTTTCGAAGATGCTTCTAAGAAATACAGAGAGTGTGCCATTAAAGAGAACCAAAAATACAAGTTTACAATAGACAAATGTGCAAAAGACTTCTTTGGGGCCAAACAGGCCACAACAAAACTTTCAACAACAGAGCCACTGTCATTTTCAGTTGAATCCATCCTTAAACGACCTTCTTCTGCAGTTGCTAATGTCTCTCAATGAATAAACTATACCTTCAGTGTAGAGAGTTTGTATGCTATGCTTTCTGCAGAATTGCTACTGCCTGCCTTGTCTCTCGTCTCTTAAAAGATTTGTAAAGAGGAATTTCTGCTGTAAATGGTAATTATTTCTTTTATCTCAAAATGATGTACATAAATATGCATGTTTTCTCCTCGGAAAAAATAAATATATTTAATTTTTTAAAATTGAAACTGCATGTACAGACTGTAAAGTGTTGTTATTTTAAGCAGCACTTCAACCTATTCAATAAAATGAGATTAACTACAAGCATAGACATATTCCTGATCTCTGTTTTGTCTCTAGTATCTCACAGGCAAGTATGCCCTACTTTCAGAATACACTTACTCTTTTATCTGCTATTATCAATGAGTTATCTTGGTGGGGTGAGTGGTCATTTCTGCTTTGAACCTCCAGTAACTAAGAGAATAGGTAACAACGGTGCATGTAGTCTAGTGTGAATTCACAAGACTTTTTCTATTAACTTAAGTGAGATTTGGATCAGATTCCAAATGCCTTTCTTATTCTGAAAGGGGAGTGCATGCTAGTGTAGAAGACTGGTTTATTCCACACCTCGCTATAAAAGCTTCTGTTCCTAAAGCAAAAGAGTTATTAGCTTGGATTTGAGGAGAATGGCTCTGGTGAGCTTTTGGATAAAAAGTCAGCATTTTTTAAAATTCAGGTTTTGAATAAACGGTCTGATTTTTTTTTTTTTTTAATGTTCAGCTGACTTTACTCTGGATTTCCACCCCCTAGAATATTTTCCTTCTGAAAACATTTCACCTTTGTGAAATCAGCAAGAGCCTGAGATTCTTGTGTTGTGGTAATTGAAATGACCTTCAGGCTGTAAAAATGATGCACAGAATCATCACTGCTAATGAGAAATCAAGTAATGATCTCTCAGTTTTGTAATTCTACGCCCTTTTGCAGGGATAGCAGAAATAAAGGAGATTAAGCAGTAGAATTTACCTGGGAACCTGAAATGCCCTCAAGGTTGTAGAAAAAGGTGTTACCAGCTCTCATTATGACTGAGCTTGAAGCTTTCTAATTTGTGATTTTGTAAGTTTTTCCCTTATGTTACTGCTAGCACATCTAGTGCTAACCGGTAATCCCTTAGTTACCTTCCTTCCTTAACATTTTTATCCTGCAGACAGCGCTCAGCCAGTTGAAAGGAGCTGTGGTTTGTTCTTAATTTTTATTATTTTCTAAGGACAATTTCTGTTTGGTATTTGTGAGCAGAATGTAATATTTTCTGATTTTATTACACTCACCGCACAGGTTAAATGCTTATTTTGTTATGAATAAATCTGAGCCTGTGAATTTCTGATTCTGTAAGTATCTCTGAAAATATCTAGTGTTTCTGTTGGGGGTGGTGTTGCTGAATAGCAGGACCCTTTTCATGGATGGGAGGAGTCGTCTGTCATGGGTGCTTTTATAAGGCACTTTGTTAAAGCAACAAACACGTTGGAGAAAACACATTTTACGTAATGTGTAAATTTTTACATAATGCATCTTACACAGCACATAAAAATTTTATGTCAGGAATGTAAACAAATTTGTTTTAATTTAAAAAAATCTTGGGCACTAGCTAAAGTTTCACTTTTCAAAAACATTCATACTAACTAGATTTTGCCTAGCCGAAAATACATTTCAAATGCAGTGAGATGCTTTTCATTTTTTCAAACTCTGTCCGTTATTCAGTTGCCATTAGAGGGAGTTTTAACTTACTTGAGAGCTGAATCTGCTTGTTAATCAGCTTAGCAGCCAGACCAAGCTAAGCAGCTTTTACCCGGAGTAAATGGAGTGAAATTCTTTACATTTCATATTTGTTTGCTTTCACCACAGCTTCCTTCCTTAGCTTAGTTGAACATTAAATGCTAACAAGGGGTTTTAATTTAAGCAGGGTTTCCTTTGTTATTAAAAATATGATTTGTTTTGTTTTTCGAGCTGCTGGCATAAACTAGGATGACAGATGAAAGAGAGTTCAGCAATCTATGTAGTGAACCAATATTGGATACTGGAATTAGTCCCGCATAAATATTTTTTTGCCTGACAATGTGTGCATCTGACATTGTTCAATTTCACATCTGAAATATTTTTCCAGGAAATAACTTGTCTTTATTTATATCTTAAAAAAAGACCAGAAAACCAAACCCCTCTAACAGACTGGTACCTCTTGACCTTTTAAAGAACCAGCTGAACTGAACAAATTCAAACTCAAACTGAAACAAATTCAAAGATATACCAAAAACTAATATAGACATATATACACACACACACACATACATACATAATAGATGTATGTTCCAGATAGTTTTGTTCAAATCATCAGAAGAGGAGTGATATTTCTATTACCATTTGAAAAAATGTGACCCTTGAGGTGAAACTTGGACAAATTGTTTGCTTCGCTTAACAAATTAGTCTCACTGGAGTCAGCATTTGGCCACCCTGTCTTGCTGTCACTTGCTTATGTCTTGCTTCAGTTCCATTAGCTATTTCTTCCTGTACTTAGTTTCCTTTCATTTCACAAACACTGGACCTCACCTGTCATGCGTCCTGAAAGCTTGTTGCACCCAGATCTTTTTTTTCCTTTCCTTTGTTAAAAATGTGTGTAAAGTCTATTGTCCATGGAGAGGATGATTAGTAGCTTGAGCAAGATAGCATATACACAGACAGCGTGTGATTTTCCTCACACATCTTTGCAGTGGATGTATAGCACTCTTGCCTCTTTCAGCCATGTGCTTCTCCAGAGCAGAAGTAGCGACGTGTCCATGTGTGCTGGTGTGGCTGTGCAAACTCATGGAGAAGAGGAGAAGTCATTGCTCTGAAGTTGTCTAGCACTTACTGCTAGGCAGTGTCTCCCTGGCAGTAAGCCAGATGTTAAAATATCCTATGCTCCCCTATGCTCCCTGCTTCTTAAATACAGTTTTTGTGGCATTTGTTGGGTGTGTGGACGCTGTATCTCCTCTACAGTGCGTCTAGTTTTCTCTGAGTATGAGGTGCACCTTTGTGCTGTGCTCATGGATGTCAGGTTGCACTTCCCTTCTGATCCCCTTCTGACCTCAGTTTTTCTTATGTGATGGTGGAACATGCTCATTGGGAAGCTCAGCTTTAGGGTTGGGACAGGAGGTCAAGAACATGTGCTGGCTGTGGAACACAAAATGGTCGTGGAAAGGAGTACGAAAAACAATTATTCACTTGGTCTGCAAGTGAATGAAGCCAGTAAGCCTGGCTGATGGCGTTGTCAGAGACAACCAACTACTTGTTGGAAGTGCAGGCCCTCCATACGCATGCCAAGACAAAAATTTTTATAGGTGTGCAGAGGTATATAAGTGTACGGAACTAGAGGAATTGGGAATTAATAGTACCCCAGACATCCCTGGCTTACTACCTGGCCTGGTGGCAAGGAGTGGGCGGCGGTGGGTTCACCTGGAGAAGGGATAGGTTATTGACAGCTGTTGCAGTGACAGTGCTTCTCCCTCATTGTGGCACAGGAGAATTGAGACGGGGACTGTGGTGGGTGAGGGGAGAGTCCCTGCTCAACAGGTGTGGGTTGCTGGCTTTCTGTCAGGTGCTGGCTTCCCGGAGGTGACTGCACCAGCACTGCTGGCTTGCCGCAAAGCCTGCCTTAAAACTGCCATTTGTCTTTGATGTCTTTGAATCAGCATACCGAGCTGCTAGGCTTGATGTAGGTCAAGGCACAGAGTTTGGTGACATAGCTGGATAATTGGACACGAGTCATTCAGCTGATGTCAAGACTGAAATGCCTGTGAAATCATCAGCTGAATGCATTTGCATTCTGGCCTTAGAATAAGACTTAGCCCTGTGCTGTCTGCTTGTCCTTCTGCTATGACAAAGGTGTTTCTGAGTTTTGCAGTCTGAGCTCCTCATCTCCTTGGGATCATAAAAGCAAGTCACTTTTCGTCCAGCTGTGAAGGCACAAGTCCCTGTAGAGGTAATGGCTCTGAAGGCTGAACATTAACCAGCTCCCAGTTGCTATTATTCTGGAATTAGAGAATTTGACACTTTCTCCATTTCTTTATTTTAAGTGTAGAACAGGGAGGTATGTTCTCATTTTGATTTGGCACTTTGTTTGCATGATCAAGCCTTTCCGTTCCTGTACCCAACACTTTCCATTCAGCTGACCTTGATGTGAAAGCTGGCACCAGGAGTCATTGCCCGTGATGGATGAGATTCTCACTGTATCACTAAGTTCTTCCTCTAAATTTCTGCCAGCCGAACAGCATAAAGAACACATAATGCCTCCTTTAACTCAGACAGTAGTGATCAGCCATTTTCTGTTTGCTTGCATTGAAACTAAGACAAACTGTGTCTTGTTCAATATCATTATCAATGATCTGGACGAGGGGACTGAGTGCACCCTCAGTAAGTTTGCAGACGACACCAAGTTGGGCAGGAGCGTTGATCTGCTCGAGGCTAGGAAGGCTCTGCAGAGGGACCTGGACAGGCTGGATCGATGGGCCGAGGCCAACTGTGTGAGATTCAACAAGGCCAAGTGCCGGGTCCTGCACTTCGGCCACAACAACCCCATGCAACGCTACAGGCTTGGGGAAGAGTGGCTGGAAAGCTGCCTGTCGGAAAAGGACCTGGGGCTCTTGGTTGTCAGCCAGCTGAACATGAGCCGGCAGTGTGCCCAGGTGGCCAAGAAGGCCAATGGCATCCTGGCCTGTATCAGAAATCGTGTGGCCAGCAGGAGTAGGGAAGTGATCGTGCCCCTGTACTTGGCACTAGTGGGGCCACACCTCGAATACTGTGTTCAGTTTTGGGCCCCTCACTACAAGAAGGACATCGAGGTGTTAGAGCATGTCCAGAGAAGGGCAATGAGGCTGGTGAGGGGTCTGGAGAACAAGTCTTATGAGGAGCGGCTGAAGGAACTGGGACTGTTTGGCCTGGGGAAAAGCAGGCTGAGGGGAGACCTCATGGCTCTCTACAACTACCTGAAAGGAGGTTGTAGAGAGGTGGGTGTCAGTCTCTTCTCCCAAGTAACTAGTGATAGGACGAGAGGAAATGGCCTCAAGTTGCGCCAGGGGAGGTTTAGATTGGACGTGAGGGAAAATTTTTTTACTGAAAGAGTGGTTAAACATTGGAAGGCTGCCCAGGGAAGTGGTTGAGTCACCATCCCTGGATGTATTTAAAAGACGTGTAGATGAGGCACTTAGGGACATGGTTTAGTGGACATGGTGGTGTTGGGTTGACAGTTGGACTCGATGATCTTACAGGTCTTTTCCAACCTTAATGATTCTATGATTCTATGATTCTATGATTCTGCAAGAAGGGCTGCTGGGGAAGCATGTGTGGGCAGGTGGAAACCAGTGGCAGGAATGTCAGCGTGACTGGGGAGACAGGATACCAGTTGGTGTTTTATGGGAGGAAGCATCCCTTTTCATAAATAATGAAAACATGCAAACTGGAAAAAAAAAAATCAAATCGTTCAACATTGCCAGTTACCTCTCTTCCTGCCCCCAGCAGCAGCTCTTTGTGAACAAGCTACAATTATTTTTGTGTCCAGAAACAGGTCAGAAATCAGGTTCATAGATCATAGAATCATTAAGGTTAGAAGAGACCTCTAAGACCATCGAGTCCAACTGTCAACCCAACACCACCATGCCCACTAAACCATGTCCCTAAGCGCCGCATCTACACGTCTTTTAAATACCTCCAGGGATGGGGACTCAACCACTTCCCTGGGCAGCCTGTTCCAATGTTTAACCACTCTTTCAGTAAAGAAATTTTTCCTCATGTCCAATCTAAACCTCCCCTGGCACAACTTGAGGCCATTTCCTCTCATTCTATTGCTAGTTACTTGGGAGAAGAGACCGACACCCATGAGGGCTGCATGGGCTGCAGCCACCCCTTTTGTTGTCATTTGGAGTCGGTAGCCCAAAGCCAGTGAGCCCTGCTGTTTTTGTGACCCGTCACCTGCAGTATGGGGCCTGATGTTGGTGCTGCTCCATGGTCACAAACTGAGGGTAGGTATCTACTCCTCACCCTGAACTCAGTGCTCCAAACTTTGCACGGATCTGAGGGAATTTGGGTCTGGAATGAAAACTCACCACCTAACCTTTATGTTACCACAGGACATACGGCTGTGTCTGGTTTTTGCTGACAAATAAGAGCTTCCACAGTGACCAACAGAAAGAAAGGAGTGTTTCTTCATATTCAATTATGTTGAGATATTATGTTGGAAGAATTGGAAGAATGAAAAATTACATTAGAAGAGGGCAGTGGCCCTTTTCCCAATTTTTGTAAAAAATAATTACAGCTGAAATCCACCCAAAGAAAAGTGAAAAACTGCATAGGCAAGCCTACTGATCTGTACACCAACTGGAGCCTATTAAGATATCTACTTATCCTTCCAAGATGGAGTCTAGAAGTAAATTTAGAAGAAATACAAAGGTTTTGGGAATGCCAGATTTCACAGTCACACTGTCTGGCTGACAGCCTCTGCATCTATACCTCACTGTCGTTGGCCAAATCTGGGCTTAAAACGATGACTAGATTTTTCACTCATTCCCTGGCAATCCAGTTGGGCAGGAAACAGGTAGGTTGAACTAGTACCATGTGTGATAAACAGTTTCTATATTTGTGTATCAAGAGCTAATAGTGGCATCCATTACACCCTGTCTGGTTTTCATTTAGCCATTTTATTTCTACACAAGGAACCTTGTACGTGAGTTGGCCATGGCCAGATTCTGCGTTTCTAAGTCAGACAGAAAACATGGGTGAACTGTCCACCTTCAGAGATGGCTTGCCTCTGGATCATGAAAGGCACACTGGGAATTGGTCCCTTGTGGAAAGATGCTGTAAGTAGTCATAGAATTGTTGCATCATAGATTTAGAAAGACCAGAGCTATGTATACAGATAGGAAAACAAAATGTTAGTGTAAAATATGTATAGGTTAAACCAACTCCTTTCAGGCAATTTTAGACTTGCAGCAGTGTAAGCATGAATGGAGAACTGAAAAAAAACATCGTAAGATCTTAGTAAGTGACTCGGAGGTGGCAAGTGTACAGGAGCCTTACATTTTAACCCATGTAGAAAGTCACATTTTATTTAATCTTTCATTTAATTTAGAAACTTTATTTACACTTGTTACCATCTGAGCTGTCCTTACCTTGTAGAGCAGTACTACTTCCTCGACTATATTCTCAAACATGCTTATTAATTGGAACTTAGTACTATGTGATATAACTGTAGGGTAGAATTGCGGTGGCACTGAGGCTGGATGGCATCTCTGGAGAGCGCCCAGTCCCACCCCCTGCCTGTAGCAGGTCAGCCACAGCAGGTTGCTCAGGGCTGTCTTCAGTTGGGTTTGAATATCTCTAAGGATGGAGAATTCACAGCCTCTCTGGGCAGCCTGTTCCAGTGTTTGACCACCCACACAGGAAAAAAAAATTCTTCTGTTTAGATGGAATTTCCTGTATTCCAGTGTGTGCTCTTTGCCTCTTGTCCTGTCTTGGACACCGCTACAAGATCTGTCTTCTTTGCTCCCACTATCTTTGCTCCCACTATCTATGCAGAGTGATAAGGTCCCTCCTGAGCCTTCTCTTTTCCAGGCCGGACAGCCCCAGCTCTCTCAGCCTTTCCTGATATGAAAGATGCTCCAGTCCCTTAATCATCTTCAAGGTGCCTTTGCTGGACACACTGCAGTATGTCGTTTTGTACAGGGGAGCCCAGCACTGGACACAGTATTCCACATGTGTCTCACTGGGGCTGAGCAGAGAGGAGGGATCACCTCCCTCCACATGCTGGCAACACTCTGCCAAATGCAGACCAGGATGCTGTTGGACATACTTGCCAAAGAGCACACTGCTGCCTTCTGGTCAACTCAGTGACCACCAGGGCCGCCCTGACTCCGGACATGTCATGCAGGACTTGCATTTTGAAATACTACTGTCATCTGCACTAGGATTAAATAAACTCTCCTCTGTTAAATCATTGCATACTAGATTCATGATGGAGTAAGTGCAAAAAGAAATGACTCCCTGTGACTTTAGGACTGCAAGGTCTGAAAAGAAAAGAAAAAAAGAATAGTTGTGAAACTCTGAAAGCATAACAACAACTATACTGCAAACCTATGCAAACCTGAGATTAAGGTGATGCTAAAACTTCAGCTTAGGCTCAAGATGAAGTACTTGCGTGGAGCATGACTAAAAAGCTTTATGTTAGGAAGGTCTGAGTTCCTTCAGCTTCAAACATAGTGTCCACCTCATCATTCACCATGCCTTCCCATATTACGCTTTCATAAATGGACTGAGAAAACAGGAGTCTCATTATCATAAGTTTAAAATACTTTCCATTCTGACTCTGGCAAACTGGTCTAAGATTTGAGTTCAGGAACAAAGGGCTTCGTACTGAAATTGCTTTGTCATTAATCTGCCTCTAGGATGTGCCTGGAGGGAGCTGGTAGCCTGGTCACTTTGGGAAACTATCTTGGTATGGCAGAAAGGTACAGAGAAAAAAAAGACCAAAACTGACAAGGAGGACTTTACCTAGTGGCTGGTGGGTCAGCCCCACCTGACTTCCACCTTCTCCTTGCTGGCCCTTGAGAAGGTGGGGAATGGCAGCAGGGCCCCGTACAGAGCCCGCCACCTGCACGCTTCCCACAACGCCTGCCCCAGGTGGGCAGGGAGAGCACAACCATGGCCTGAGCACACGCCTGGCCACAGAGGGACAGCCATCCATCCTCATGCCGGTGGATGGGTGGCGGCCAGTTTTGGAGCACCCTGACAGAGCTTTTTCAGTCAAAAAGCTTTAGCTTTTTCAGACAGTAGAGTATCCCCAGTGCAAAACTGCTTGCTTACAAAGCTGCTATGTCCTAAGTGAGTAGCAATTCTGGGCTAACGGTTTGCAGATGTAGCAGTAAGGGGGCATGCTCTGCTGGGTATGGAGGCTTTAGGCAGAGGCTCTGCAATGCAAAGAGGTGAGAGGAAAAAAGTTTTTGGGATAAAACTCTTTTCTTCAGTCCATTAAATTCCTTGCTCAGAATTAGAGGAGAGCGACTCAGGGATTTTGAACTATGAACAACTGAGAGTAAACCCATGAGGCCGTGAGCATTATTTGTAATAATTTAACCTCAAAGCAATGATGGTGTAGCTAACCATAAAGGGGTTTGTGTCTAACAGAGGAGGATATGAGCATAAGGTTATGCGGAGTGCATGATCTTCTGTAATTTATTGCAACCAGTAATAAGTCCAGGCTTACAGAAATGAAAGCATACACATGTTAACAACAGGGTCCCTGTAGCAATGTCTTGATTCAGCTTCTGGTGTTACTCCCACGCAGTATGCTCAGAGTTGTCTTGTTTGTGGGAGGAGGATTGGAAGGGGCAGGGGGAACTTCTGCAACGCAGTAATAAAAGACAGCTTATTTTTGCACTCCCCCACTTCTTACTGCTCACTGCACAACAGCTCACACTTCACTTCCCACAGCACCAAAACACACACTTGGTGGATACAGGTTGATACCATTCCAGCAGGTACATGAGAAGTAGAAGACTGGCATGTGTTTTCTTAGCTGGCTTTGCTTTAGCTTTTACTTGGCATTCACTTTGACACCTGCATATGCAAATCAAGCCCTTCCGCAAGTGACACATTGCTTGAAGCCGGGGTCCCAGTGGAAGGTTGTCTTTGAGTTGGATTCTCTGTAGCCCAACTACTAAAAGTAGGGCTCCTCCTACCACTTTTTCTCCTGGCATGGTGACATCTGTACAGTATATCTTTTCTATCCAACTGACTATATCTGTGATACTTGTTGAATTTGCTATCTTTGAGACTGCTGCGGCCTGCAAATGCAGCTGAAATAGTTTCAAAAGTGGAGAGAATTAAAGTAGATACAAAATGTTTTGGGAAACCAGGCTAAAAAAAGTTTGTTCTCACGTGCTTTCCCTGTCATCCTCTCCCACGCAGTTAATTTTATGTACCTGCCTAAGCTCCTTCCTTTCCTGTCACACATGATATCCCCTTCTGTCTAGGACATACCAGTGACTCCTCCAACATCAGAGCTGAGGTCTGTGCTTCCCTTTACACATGGCAGCAGTTGAGTACCGGCACTACTCATTGTGGTCAGGATTGGGTTCTTGTGCTGCAAAACAGCCTACCCCAGAGTGACTTGTAAAGGCTTTCCACAAAGCGATCAGCTCAGCATGCTCATGCGGAAGCTGCAAAATAAACAAAGAATAATAACATATCTCCCACAGCTGGGAAATGCCACATGTGGATGGGGATAATCCATTCATTAGGTTCTGAACACAAAGTCCCACCAGAGAGTATCATAAATCCATGTGATGTCCCTGAACGCTGGATTTTTCATTTGGGTATATGAAGGAACTGAAAAATGTGTAAAATGAAAATCACATGTACTCCAAAGCAGCTACATAGCACTGGAAGCTGGTAACATCTGAAAGTGAGTAGGCAAAACTGACACATAAAGATGTGCTCTGAGCCAATTTACAGCAAAGGGTAAAGATCATACTGCATCTCAGTCAAAACAGGGTAGGCGCTACTCCCTAGTGACTGTACATCCAAAGAGTCTCTTGTGTACCGATTATAGCAGAAAATGTATGGAATACATTACAATTATGAATGTTCCTCTGACATGTTATTTCAGAAAAGACCATGAGAGTAGGATACAATATAGGGCTCAGTCTTTCAGCCTGCATTCATAACCGGCCCAGCTTCCATTGCTGTCAAAGATGAAGCAGAGATGTTTGTCTCCACACAGCTACTTGTTAGAAAAGACAAGTATTCTGACAGAATGAAAGTTTTCAGCAAAAGCAGTTGCAATCTTTTCTAAAACACTGTGCTTTCTGGTACTTGTTTGGAATTAACATCTGAGTCCAGAAGGCAGGTCTCCAAAATGCTTGTATGGTGCATTTTGCAGTTGCATACTTGAGCATGCTTAAATGGAAGTGTTTTATCTTCACGTTGTCATGCCATTGGTCTGCTCAAGAGCTTTCAAAATGTGGCCTAAATCTTCAAAGAAAAAAAATAAAGACTAACTCAGTCCTGTGGCTGATGTTTTATTATGCAGTTGATCTGATTAATTCCTTCCTACAGTTATTTTGGACTGTTCTCCTTGCTGTTGTTTTATATTGAGGAAATGCGTTCTTGTGTTAAGCAAATGTACTATAGTGTTAGAGAGATTAAAGCCGTAAGGCAAAAAGCTGAGGTACATGCAGAGACTTGGACTTGGAGTGCAGGGAAAATGAAGGCTATCTGCCGTGCCATCCGCTGTGCATCTTACTGCTAACGAAGTCTATGAAAAGAAGATACAGTGAATATTAGGACTGATGTTTGGACCAAAAGGAAGGCCAGAAATCCTGTGTTCAGCATGTCCCAGGTGACAATGCCTGCATGTAAGAGAAAGTCAGCTAGCTTCTGCCAAGCCATCTTCAGAGCACAGCAACATTGCAAATCTCTTCCTGCTTGTTAGATTCTTCTAGATTTTAAATGGCTGAATAAAATGCGTCGATGGTGTAGAAACTATCACCATTTCCAGCCCTGCTTGGCAGCTCCTTGCTTCAACAGGGAGATCGGTGATTGAGGTAAAAGTAAATACAGGCCATCTGCTCCTAGGAAAGGGGCAGAGCAATTCTGAAGGAGCTGGCAACTGTCTCCGTTGGTCTCTGCCAGCTGAAGAGTTCAAATTCATAGAGCCAGGAGGCAGTGAGCATCTAGCATGATAATACATGGGAGCATCTGGATGTTTGGGTTTTTTTTAAGAAAAACTTCTACCCAAGAGGAGGGTTGAATCTCAGAAAGCCATCCAGGGCCAACAATATCTGGTGAGCTATTGCGGAAAACTCAATGGTGAGTTTGTGGGCCAGTCCTTTGGCCATTTGCCATGCGGAGTTTGGGAAAAGGGGCAAAAGCTCCCAAAGATCTGGATCACTGTATGGGGGTTTGCAGTGGTGTGGTGGGTTGACCCTGGCTGGATGCCAGGTGTCCACCAAAGCCACTCTATCACTCCCCTCCTCAGCTGGACAGGGGAGAGAAAATATAACGACAGGCTCGTGGGTCGAGGTAAGGACAGGGAGATCACTCGCCAGTTACTGTCATGGGCAAAACAGACTCGACTTGAGGAAATTAGTTTAATTTATTCCCAATCAAATCAGAGTAGGGTAATGAGAAATAAAACCAAATCTTAAAGACACCTTCCCCCCAACCCTCCCTCCTTCCTGGGCTTAACTTTACTCCCGAGTTCTCTACCTCCTCCACCCCAGCGGCGCAGGAGAACAGGGAATGGGGGTTGTGGTCAGTTCATCACATGGTGTTTCTGCCGCTCCTTCCTCCTCAGGGGGAGGACTCCTCACGCTCTTCCCCTGCTCCAGCGTGGGGTCCCTCCCACAGGAGACAGTCCTCCGTCACGTTCTCCAATGTGAGTCCTTCCCATTGGCTGCAGTTCTTCATTAACTGCTCCAGCGTGGGTCCTTTCCACGGGGTGCAGTTCTTCAGGAACAGACTGTCCCAGCATGTGTCTCCCACAGGGTCACAAGTCCCGTCAGCAAACCTGCTCCAGCGTGGGCTCCTCTCTCCACAGGTCCACAGGTCCTGCCAGGAGCCTGCTCCAGCACAGGCTTCCCACAGGGTCACAGCCTCCTTTGGGCATCCACCTGCTCCGGCATGAGGTCCTCCATGGGCTGCAGGTGGATATCTGCTCTACTGTGGACCTCCATGGGCTGCAGGGGGACAGCCTGCCTCACCATGGTCTTCACCATGGGCTGCAGGGGAATCTCTGCTCTGGCGCCTAGAGCACCTCCTCCCCCTCCTCCTTCACTGTCCTTGGTGTCAGCAGAGTTGTTTCTCTCACATATTCTCACTCCTCTCTTTGGCTGCTTTTGTGCAGGTTTTTTTCCCCCTCTTCTTGAACATGTTATCACAGAGGCGCTACCACCATTGGCGATTGGCTCGCCTTGGCCAGCAGTGGGTGCATCTTGGAGCCGGCTGGCATTGGCTCTATTGGACATGGGGGAAGCTTCTAGCAGCTTCTCACAGAAGCCACCTCTGTAGCCCCTCTGCTACCAAAACCTTGTCATGCAAACCCAATACAAGTGGCTTGGCCCTGGATGCACTGTAGGTGTGCTGTGTGACCTAAGAGCTCAGTTCAGCTCCCACCATAGCTGCTGGTGAAACTCCTCTCTCCATTCCTTACCTGCAAAGTGGGAGAAGAGCACTTCACAAACAAGGACAGATGTGATGGGGTAATGCTCTGGCATCAGGAGCCCTGGTGTCATGAAAATTTTGTCAAAGGCCTAGTTAATGCACTGGCTTCTGGGTTGGAGAGGAAAGGCTGAATCTGCTGATGCAGCTACTGTATCAGAGTGTCTCCTTGCCAAGCTAGCAGCCTGATGTGCCACTTCTTCCTGCTGGGAAGAAGCACATGCTGACTAATAAATGCTTAAAAATGGGCATCTTCACCTCCATCTGTATAGATCACTGGGTTAACAAAGTAATGCAAGACCCTCACAGTCCACCCACAGTATACACAGGTTTCCAGAGCACTGACAATCTTCCTAGGCAGAGGGAGCACGGTACGCTGTGTCCTGCCTAACAGGAGAGACCTCCCTGTGGGATGTGCTTTGGGAAAGCTTGTTCACCTTTTTGGTGTCTCCTCCACAGCCTCCTACTGAGGGTAGATACACCTTGCTAAGGTTGGCAAACTTCAGTGATAAATACTGTGTATCCTTTTTTGCCCTGATATCTCAAAGTACTTCATAAGGACACTAATAGCTCCCAACCCATGAGGAGGTACTGCGGTAGTTCAGGGGGAGAGCATGGACCTTTGGCTGCCCTGATTTCAGGTGGCTTCTGGGGACAGCAGGGTGAAGCAGGATCTAGGAGGGACCAGGACAGGCCACTTGCCCTGAGTTGTCCTCAGGTGGCTGTCGCGAATGTCTCACCCGGGGCTGAGGTGAGGTGCAGAGGCTGGTCTCACGGTCTGCCCAGCACCACACCCTGAGGCAGCGCCACATCCAGACACCCAACACAGGCATTTTGACTCTCTTCTCTCACTGCTAACCCACACTCTCTGTGGTAAAGTATCCTTAACCAAATATAATAAAAACAAGTTTCCACATGATGTAATCACTAGACATATTCCCTCCCAAATGGGACATGTACATGAAAAGAGTGAAGGACAAGCCAGGGTGTGCTGGTTTTGGCTGGGATAGAGTTAATTTTCTTCATAGTAGCTAGTATGGGGCTATGTTTTGGATTTGTGCTGGAAACAGTGTTGATAATATAGAGATCTTTTTGTTATTGTTGAGCAGTCTGTGCACAGAGCCAAGGCCTCTTCTGTCTCTCGCACCACCCCACCAGCAAGTAGCCTGGGGGTGCACAAGAAGTTGGGAGGGGACACAGCTGGGACAGCTGACCCCAACTGACCACAGGGATATCCCATACCATATGACATCATACTCTGCATATAAAGCTGGTGGAGGAAGAAAGAAGGGGGGGGATGTTCAGAGTGATGGCGTTTGTCTTCCCAAGTAACTGTTACACGTGATGGAGCCCTGCTTTCCTGGAGATGGCTGAACACCATCACCGCCTGCCGATGGGAAGGAGTGAAGGAATTCCTTGTTTTGCTTTGCTTGTGTGCACAGCTTTTGCTTTCCCTATTAAACTGTCTTTATCTCAACCCACGAGTTTTCTCACTTTTACTCTTCTGATTCTCTCCCCCATCCCACCGGGGGGGAGTGAGTGAGCGGCTGTGTGGGGCTCAGCTGTCAGCTGGGGTTAAACCACGACACAGGAAAGAGAAAGGAGCCATGTAAAATCACTTTAGCATGTGGCTGCTAACACCAAAATCCTCAACATTTATTGCACGATGCTTGGTAATGTAGTTTGGCCTTCAGATACTTTGCAGAGTTAGCAGAGGGACAAGCAGGCCCCTGGTAAGAAGCCTGGCTTGGGACTAACAGAAACATGCTGCAAAATGTGCAGTGCTCAGTGAAATTTCTTCAGGACTCACCTTAAAAGCAGCAAGCTGCATGGTGAACCCTGACTGAACTTTGACTGAAGTGTTTACTTTAGTGTAATCAAGTGACTAGAATAATAATAATGATAATGATAATGATAATCATCATCACCATCTTTGTCATTGCAATATCATCACAACAAAAGCTAGCTAGATACTCTCAAAGCTTCTTGGAAGGACTTCCTTATAATTTACACTCCATAGCTGAAATACAGGTTCTGATGCACTGGTACCATACATCTGTTCTCCTGACTTTTTTAACCATAGAGTGCTAGTTTATTGCTGAGCTTAAGGATAAAAGAAGCAAGAAATGAAAGTAAAGAAGAAAAAAAAAAAAGAGAAGTTTCCTCTCCACTAAGTACATTCAGATGTCAGCCTCCAAAAGCCCTATACAGTGTTTCATTCCCAGATTATTTTACCTTCCTGCTTATGAGGCAATGTTGTTATCAAATAGGTTTAATCACAAAAAGGCTGGGTTTTAGAATGGGGAAATGTTATTTGCAGATATTGTGAATAAAGTAAATTAAAAATAGCTCCAGTATATCAGTACTAGTGTGTCGAAACTTCCAAAAGGACAGATTTGTGAAATAACTGTTCTTGAGTGTACCATCGGTCCTTGTTTGGATAAAAGTTTTCAAGGATATCAAGGTTGGAGACGGGAAGTCCAACAGTGATTCGTGCTACACATGAACACATGCCTGCTCCAAAGAAATACTGTTACTGTCAGCTGTTGTCTACGGGGAAATGTAGCTGACCACAGGACAGTGTTTCAAGTTTGTGTCATCTTCCAGACTGAAAGAGAATAAACCTTTCAAGAGCTCCCAAGACACGTGTCAGTGTCTAGCTTTGGCAAGGGTGTCCTTGCTGGCAGGGTGCAGCGGGTTCCCACTGTGCATGTTCTCACCCCAGAACGTGTTCAAATGTGGCATTTACCTGTACCCACGACAGATACTCACTACACAATAGCACACAAGTGGATATTGCTCTCTTGTTGGGCAACTCCTCATTGAAAGTGATAGCGTCAACCTCCCTTAAATGGTTTAGTTTAGCCAAAAGAGCATATCTGAGCCACATTTCAGCTAAATCCAACCTGCTTCTACCAGTTTCAGAGACAGCCATGATTTTAATGGCTTTTGTATTTTTACAACCCCTTGCTGTTGCTCCTGATTCTGCAGGTAATCTGGGACCATAGCATTTGACTTCTTTTAGGCAGAACTTGAACATCTCAGCAGAAGGCTTATGGTCCCACAGAAACCTTAGTGTGAGAACAGGGAGGGTGTACAGATGCTTAAGTTTAAAATTAAATCTGAAAAGCCTAAATATTGTTTTGTGGGCTACTTTTTAGTATACAGAGCATCTTCTTTCTGCTTTACCCTCCCTACTCACTTTCCTGAGTGTCAAGGAAAGTCACTTCTCCTCAAGTACAGGAATTGCTGTAGCTCCTAATAAGTCATCTGACCCAAATACAGTACAATGCCTCTTCCCAAGCACACTCCTCAGGTTTTAATTGCAATTTAGAACAGAGAGCATGACAAAACAATCTTGTGCAGCTAAACAACATTTATGTCAGGATGCAAGTCAACAAATTCTACTTTGCGCTTTTGCTTTTCCATCTGTTTCCCTGGAAGCCACTTTCCTTCCTACAGCCTCCTACACTTCTTGGGAGAGTCTGACAAGGCAAATCCTTCTTCTTTGCTCCACTTTGTACAGCTGTGGTAGCCTTAACAGAGAGGGATAGACTCTGAGGCCTGTCTTTATTACAGAGCTACATTCAGAAATAGGCTAGTTGCTCAAAGCCTCATAAAAAACAAAGTATAGATGTGGGGCTAGAAACTGCTACATCTGTCTTTCGCCCACAAGTAACTTTTACGGGCTGTTGCAGGGAAGCGGTGCTGTCCCCTCCTGAGGGAGACTGTGAGGTGTTTAAAAGTACTTTTAAGAAAGCTGCATGCACACATACTCTAGCTAGGCATGAAGGATTCCCTCATACTTCCCTGTGTGAGCTGGCCAGCAGCAGGAGAGTAGCAAATACTCTCCCTAAAAGGATTAGAGACGCATAAATGGAGTGGCTGTGGCAGGATTTTAATTTTTTGATGCCTGTTTGCACAAGTACCAGGTTGTGGGCTGTGATTACTTGCTTCATTTCTCCCATGTTATATGTAAACTGTGCTTTAAGGGTGCCACAGTATGTGACCAGATAGACCCAGGAAAGGAAAGTTAACTGGATCTGAAGTGTAGCTGCAAGACTTCAAGTAAGCTGAAGGGCTAACATAGCTAGAGAACATCCCTGCTGCTCCCACCCCTTCACTGCCAAGGTAAGGGGTTATATGTAAACCCCTCATGGTCTCTCCCTTGACATCTTCCTGGACTTCAGAGCCTCTCCTGCACACTGCCAGAGACCTCCTTAGCCTGCTGCTCCCCTCTCCTCCCTGACGGATTCAATGGTCCCTTGCTAGGGACGTGCAACTTCTCAGGTCCCTCTGCCTGAAGCAAACCATTTGGTGGTTCTTTTTAGAGTGATCATCAGCAAACTAGGCAACGGGGCTGACATATAAGCTATAGTCATTTGGGCTTGTAGTTGGCATCTGTGGATATGGCTCTGACAGCTAATAAATCACGGTAGGGCTGATGAGCCTCTGACTCTTACTAGGTTCTGCAGGTGCTCAGCACCAGAGCAGGATCTATCCCTCAGGTTCCCCTCCTGCTCATAGTGCTCACACTACCTTGGCTGACAGAGGAGGGAAATGCCAAGCAGCCAGAGATGGGATGTGTAGAGCTGACTTCTCAGGCAAACCTGAAACTGTTCTGTACCTTCCCTCAAAGGAGCAAAGGGTTTTCCCTGGACACAAGGCTAATGCTGCTGGTCAGTGCGAGGGAGGAAGGAGCACAACCACCTTCCCAACAGCCTTCCTTCCTGACAGCTTTGATATGCTTCATACAGTGCTTGAGGAATTGCTATGACAGCAGGTGATGAGGAGGAGTTTGTTGCTGCTGAGCACTCTTTCTCCATCAGTACGTGGTTGAGGCACCACGTATTCCCTCGTCACTACTACCCTGCAATTTCTGTCCACCGTCTGGTCCCGCAGCCACTCCTTCCAGAGCTGTGTACACCCCCAGGGCTAGAGGCTGGCCTCCTGCTGTGACTACTCCAACACAGGTTCATACCTTAAGCCCACTAAAAGGCCCATTTTATTCCCTGACATATGCTTTTTTTCTATTTGGTAGTATTGCTGTGATTCAAGTGTGATAATGCATGTCTTTTATAACTAAGGCTATAGGACTTGTGTTCCTTATAGCAGCATCCTACTGTAAGCTTTTCATGCTAGGTGTGAGTAAGCCTCCTATATATCACAAGTAATCTGACTTTAGCAAATAGAGTGCTTTCATGTGGACAGGCATAGGGTCATGAGGACACATGAAGGCATGATTTGCAGGCTGGCAGTGCTAGCCCTGCATCTGTTTCACAGGTTCCTGCCCAGTGAATTTGCCCTTACCCTTTACAGCTGCTGTTGTGTACCAACAGGTCAGGCTCTGGATGGACTGGTCTGTGTGAACACTGCAGACACATTCCCAGCCTGGTGGCATTCACATGGTTACTTAAAACTCATGTTTTATGCAGGGGCACAGTTATTATATGCTTAAAGCTAGCTTTCGGCCCACAGCCCCTTCTCTACGGTGGCATGTTCTCATGGTGATTAATACCACGATCAGCTTTCCTTGCTGCTGCAATAAAGCTCAAATTTGTGAATAGACAGGCTGCTTCCCTCTGCTGATAAGTGCGAATCGAAAGCACAGCCGTCTGAATCTTACGATGATCTTCGGCCAGGTCTTAAAATGTTTTCTGCTGTTGCCATCCAATATATCAATATTTTGAATAATGCTGTCATGATGCCTGAGATGCTCTTAATTAGGTAGCAGGGGACATACATTTGAAAGATAATAATTAATCAACTGCAAACAAAGTCATCCTTTATTCTGCACAAATACAAACACTGAAAAAATTTACAAATTGTCTTTCAAACATGAGTAGTTGGTTTAGGTGATGATCCACCCTCAGAAGCATTGCTTTCTCTGCATCCACTCACCATTTGTAAATTAATAAAACAACAACAAACCATGAATTCACAGTAACCACGGAGAGGCAGAAGAGTGGTTTCCTCTCTTCCATTCCCTTTGAAGACACGATCTAAATTTTTTTTTTGCAAGTTCATGCGTTTTCAGTCTTATGGCAAGCATGAATTAGGGCTGCCTCCTTATCACCCGTGCAGTTTATATTAGAAAAACGGGGCTGTTTTGCGGTAGCTCCTGGGTGTTTGTGATGAATGTGACCAGACTGCAGCGCAGCTGTGAGACCAGCTTGTCCTCGCTGCTCTCCTCCGCTGGCTGCAAAGCGGTATTGCCTGCATCTCTGCTCCGACCCTCTGCTTATGCCTCCTTGAAGCATCCATCAGCGGCGTGCTGGTGCTCCCTATTTCTCCCAGTGCCCACTAGATGACGCCTGTGATTTTAACAGGAGCTCGTAACTGTAAGAGTAGAAGATTTCATAGCTTTGCTCTTAATTTTCCACATTTTGTGTATATGTGTGTGTGTGTGGTGGAAAGAGGCCTCGAGAGCACAGAAGACTGAAAAACATCTTCACTGCTGTGTATTTGCAAGGACTGTGAGGGTGCAGAGATGTATTTTGTACTTTCACACCCTATCTCACCTGGCTCGTGGAATACCAGACTGTAAAGAGACATAGTTAAATAATTTCACTGTTTCTTCAGAAGGAGACAATGCTTCGACACCACAAACACAATGATGTTGACACGTACAACCTGAGACCAGACCAAACCAAGGAAGAAAAAGAATACTGAAAAACAGCAACAACATCAGCAAACAGGTACATTACTGGTACTCCGTGTTGTAGTGCTTGCCTTGTAGATGTATGCAGGAATAAACTGAATAGAGGATGGAGTCATCAGTCAGCGAAGTCCTCTAGCTGGTGATATACCTCAGGAATTGATATACCTCAGGAATGCATGCAACAACGTTAAGTCAATGACCTCATTACTGAATAGCAAAGGACACTCCTTTTCACCTACGTGCCTTTGCTGGGTTAGCATATTTGAGTCTATAAAATCAAGACATGATTTTATTTTAAAAATACACGGTGTAGTTAAGACTAATGGTAAATACAGATCGTAAAACTAGATTGACTAGCCATTGTGCCTAGTTACAGCAAGTTCATTGATTTAAATTATCTTGATTGGTTTATAACAGGCAAATACAATTTCTTCCTCTGGAAGCAGGTGCTCCTGTTTCATTTTGTTATTTGTATTCTGAAAGCAACATTGTGAGTGTGGGTGGGGAAAATTAAGGATGTCCTACAGCAACATGTTCCTGTGCCTGGGCAATATAGCCTTCAGTTTGTCAAAGGCTAAAGGTGAAATCCTGTCACTCGAATGTTGAAGTGTGTGCTGGCTGTGGTAGGAGTCTGCAGTGAGAAACACAGCACAAATGATTTGTGTCTGTTCACTCTGATGGCCCTGGCCGAGCCACTGGAGCACTTCAGAAAGAACAGGCAGAGAGGAAAGGTGGGTTTGAATCAGGAGGAGGTAAGCAATCATGATGCTAAATACAATAATGTCAAGTATACCATAATTTCAAATTTCTGAAAGATACTTCTTTCCAATATATTAGGAGGAACTGAAACTGTTTTCAGATTGACCTTCCCTGGCTTTTTTAACTCTGGGACTGTTGAGACTGCCAAGTCTTTCCTGCCCTGGTTTCACTGGCAATCCTCCTGGGACCTTCAGAGATGTCAGTCAGGACCACTGTTGGCTATTAATTGAAGGAGCAACTGTGCTGTTTCATTACCTAGGAGGTCTTTTCTTCTTGGAATGTGTGAATCATGCTGAAAATGCCTAGAGAGTTTTAGACAGCCTCAATTAACCCAGTTTCACCCTCTTCGCTACCAGTTATTGCTGCTAATCAGTGCTTCTACTGGTGTTTATAGCCTCTTCCATACTGCGCAAAACTCTTTCTTAATGTGAAAACAGTAACAAGCAGGCAAATTGCCCTACATCTCTCCAAAAGGCAAAAGTGTTCAGGCCCGCCTCGTGCATTAGGAAGAAGCAAGAATGGGCACATGTCCAGCGTTTTTTCTCTTCCACAAATGTAACCAAGCAGCTCAGGTCACTGAATCACTTTATACCTTCTGAGAACCATAAAACAATCACAATACCCTTTGCATTCACAGTATAGACAGGCTCCGACATGTGACTCCTCAGATCTGCCTGAAAAACTTCCCTTCTACCCAGTGGTACGTGCCTTTCTCTGCAGAAAGGCCTCAGTGAATCCAGGGATTCATGAAGGGGAGGGGGTGTCTAGAGCATGGCCTCAATTGCTTGTCTTTCTCCTTAGTTGGGAAGAAAATGGATAGAAATGAGTGTGATGTATTAACATCCTCTCCCTGTGCTCACTGTCCTGGGACGTGACATGGGCAAAGTAACATTCCTCTCTGCAGTTGTTAAAACATGCTGGCTAGTACGTTGCCTGACACAGCATGCTTTCTTTGGTTAAACAAGACCTATAAGCAAGCTTGCTAGACATGATTTCCCCCATAATTAATTTTTTTTATCTTCTCCTGCAATAGCATTTGAATGATTTTTGCCTCTGGCTAAACAGACAAATTGAATTTCTTGGTCTCAAGGTGGCATCTAAAATACAGCTGGACAATAATAAGCCTGTTCCAAAAGCTCAAATTCAGTCACTCAAAGCAGGAAGCAAGTTGTGTAGTCTTGCTTCCAGTTCAGCACCAGAGCATCTCATGGCCACATGCAGCCATGCGGACGATGTAGAGTAGCACTCCTTTTGCCGTGCCAGGCATGAGAGATTTGGGTGCTGGGTTGGGATTGAGATGGAACAAGAGCTGAACAGCAGCCCTGCCTTGGGTTGGTTGGTTGCCTTCTCATTGCCAAGCACGAGCAAGCTTGGGCATGGAAAGCTTGGTAAAGTTGCTGTACATAGGCCACACACAGTGCATAAATCCTCTTCTAGACAGCTCTTCATAGGGCTGTGGTGTGAATCCAGAGTTGTTTTACTGCAGAAAATGGTGTTTTGTTGAACAGAACTTCTCTGAGAAAGGAATCAGGTCCAAGGTGAAAGGACAATGAGTTCGCATCATCAATTTTGTGAGAAGTTGTTATGGAAAGGATTTCTGTTGTGGCGTGGCATAGAAATGACTTATTCCTTGTCTTCTTCCTCCTTTCCGGGGCAATCACACTTTTACTGACGTGGCTGGTCGTTTAAGTTTCCATAAGAAACATGCTATTCCTCTTCAGTAAGCCTGTTAATAGCACATAAGCCTGGTAAATCCCAAATGCGTAACACTGACTAGTGAATTCAAGAGGCCATCCTGGAAACACTGATTTGGGGATCTTGTACCTGGATGTTCCTCAGCCCATCTTTCAGATCATGCCCACAAAACCTGTCCCATAACAAGCTTGTTGCTCTCTTTCCAGTTTCACCACATTCATGTCCATTCTCTCGTTGAACCTAGAAAGAAGAATGGGAGGAATGTATTCACCAACTCTAATTCATGCTGAATATGTTCTTATATACTTAAGCTCTTTGAAATCAACAGGAGCATTTGTATAAAAATGTGTTATTCAGCACAGGTAAGAAGCACAGAACAAGGCAAATAGGGGGTGCAGTGTTTGTTGCATATCAACTGCCTTCTGCAATGCCATTCAATCAGAAACCACTTAAAGAGGCTTTAGAAATATTAGTTTGGTCAGAAATGTCAGACATGTCTCATACAATACTTTTAAACAAGGGTTATTTATAAAAGAAGTTTAAAAGCTACCCTCAAATGCACAGTGACTTGGATGGGGTAGATCCCTCCCATATCTGGTGTTGCAAAGAAAGTCTCTGTCCCTTTTTTTGCACATTATCAAGCCACAAGACCCTACCTGTGCTTCACAAAGAGAAACTTTCCTCGTGTTTACACAGGTGGGCTAGGCAAGGGGGTGTGAAGGCTGTTGGCAGCTGTGCAAAAAGCTGATGTGAAACTGTGAGAACAAGTACATTTTCAGGGTTGACCTATTTAAAATACACATTTTTTAAAGTGCAGTGAATTGAATTCCATGCTTGCAAAAGATAAATATAATGCTAACACAACAGGTCAGAGACTGAAGTCTGGTATTCATTGCCTGAACACAGCTCAGGGTGGCTCTTTAAAACTTCCCATAGCGGCTGCAGCCACTGTACCTCCACCCTGGTCTGGAAGGATTACTTGGGGAGGGCGAGAGCTTAGCTCACTTCCTCTGTCCTTGCAGGCCTTGGTCTTTCTGCTGAGGCTGTTGCTTATGTGATAGTCTGAACAGCTGGTGTGTAATGGGAATATTCTGGAGGAATTCAAATCAGGGACTTAGATACGGAGGGGCTGCATCCCCTGCAGGCATTTTTAGAGTTGCAGAGGGAGGAACTGAGTTTTGGGGGGATCTCTCTGCAAAGAAAAGGGAGAACAGCAACATGGATGCAGGGAGGGACGTATGGCACCTTATGGACACCTTGAGTCTCCTAGGCTTGCAGGGATGGTGTGGGCATGGTAAACAGCAGCAGAGGCACAGTCATTGTGTCCCAGGTGGAGCAGAAGTGGAGGCAAGCTACACGCAAAGCCGGGCATGAGGGCTGTGCTTGGTGAGCCTTCCTATTCTCCGAGGTCAGAGGTGGACAAAGGAGGGGCTAATAATCATCATCACCTCCACTTAGGGCATTCTTCGGCTTTTGTGTGCTCCCCCATTCATGTATAAAATACAACACAGAGAAGGAGGCAGGTGGAGAAAAGATTGGCCAGGGAGAAATCGGTTGAAATGGAAATTTGCTGCCCAGAGCAGGGAGCTTAATTTGTGGACCTTCCTGGAGCTGTGTGTGGTCCAGGGTGGCATTTCACCCATGTGGTTGTTCCAGTGCACATCATTCTTTGACACAGACCTGCATGCAGTGAGCATTGACTATGCTGGTGAGGTCCAAGGCTGACACTCTCTGTGCTTTGTACAATAAGAGCTTCTCAGAGGTAGCCCGCAGGCTTTTTTCATGGATTGGGCCTCTAATGAAACACTGATTACTGCCACATGTGAACTACATCTAGACTGGGCTCCAATCCACCAAAACTTGTATGGACTCTGGAGAGAAACACTTCTTCTCCTTGCCCCAGTTGTGGGTTCCTGTAGTTTTTGGTTCCTCTGCCCAGGAACAGTCCTGGGGACTGAGGGGAAGGGATCCCTGCTCCCTGCTCAGCGGTGATTAATGGTGCCATTTGTCCCTCTGCTGCCCTGCTGTGGGTTGAATATATTCTTTCTCCACAAACTGTGCTCATCTCTGAGCTCCCCGGTTGAAACAAACATGCTGAGCAAGGAAGTCTAAGTGAGCTGGCCAAAGCCACAAGAGCAATCCTTCTTAGGGTCCTGGTTTAGGACTGAGGATTTCCTGGCTCCTGGTCCTGTGCTCCAGCTACAAAGATGCATTTCTCACATGGTTAGTCATATATTATCATCATCCCTTCGAGGCAGTGTATGGAACGGCAGCAATTAGAGTTCGTGTCCCCCCCATTCCCTTTGCTCTTCATTTTCTGTACCCATTTAAGCTCAGATTCACAAAAAGTTGCAAACCTCCACCTTCTGCATTTCCCCAAGCTGTTGTGGTGCGAGAAGCATCCACTCTTGGGGGAGGATGTTGGGGTATTTTCGCTTGCAGCTGGGGACCTGGGCTGGGGTTGCCTCAGCCATCCCCTCTGCGGCATTTGCAACATGTGCTCGTTAACCATGTTTAGGCTGCTTAGCATCAGGGCCTTTATTGTGCCAATTCTGCTACCTTTATAGGCCCTGCTACTTAAGCTAACAAAAAGTTTGTAAGGGAATAGGATATGAAACACATAAATAAAAGTATCAGGTATCCCTAAAACATGTGTGGATTAAGCTGGTGAAAAGGTGAAATTTCTCTTCCCTGTGAGTTAATGTCTATTTTTCTTGGAAACTATACTTTGAGGGCTGCCCCCCCTTTTGCTAAAGTGATAAAAGATACGTTTTCTTATCTGAATGCAATGACATTTTAAAAGGCTCCCTTTGTTGTTTCTAAACCTGCATGTCAACAGTTATACCTCTTATACAATTTTCTTCATATTTACTTAATATAACTCTACATTGTGTTGATATAAAACTAGACAGCATACTTTTAACTTCTCAGTACTTTTGTTGGATGAAAATCTTTACAATGGCAGACTAATCTTTCATGACTGACAGCATATTGGCATGGCATGACAATTTAAATCCACGTTGGAATATGTTAATCCATCACCTGGCATTATGATACTTTTTTTACTTCTGGCTTCTAGACGCTGTAACTTTTGTTTCAAGCTGAGTGTTCTTAAAGGTCAGGTGTCTTACTTCTTTACAAAAGAGTTTTGAAACTGTCTATTCCTAGATATCAGGAAGGTATTTTCAAATGAAATAATAAGAAAAACCCTTTGGACGTAACTTTTAGTTCTCTAGCTTTTGTTAGGTGACTTACTCTGTTAATAATTTACTCTCTGATTTTGAACTGAAAAGGTTTATTCTATGGCTGTAAGGATGAAAAATTCGATTATTACTTTCTGCTAAATACAAAAAGGCTACTTTAAAAAAAAAACTCGCTGAGATTAGCTATACTTAGTGCAAAAGTGAGGGAGACATTCTGATGTGGAAAGAGGAACTAAATTAGAGTTAAAATTCCTTCAAAAGCATTTTTTTTTCCAGCAGTAATCTTCGACCAAATTTATGTCTGGCATTCTGCAAAACTGTACCCGGGAATCTTGACCCTGATAGTGAGACCCTTTCCTCATTCGTTAGAAGACAACAAACACGTCAGCAGCTTTGTTTTATTTGTCACTTGTTTAGAAAATATCACACTTTCTGCTCTTCTGTGGCCATTTGAATACAAGGTTTGTTAACCAGATCTATCCATCAGTTTAAATCTCCTTCTTACAATGCTTATGACGGTCCACTGCCTAGCACACCTTGTCATGAGCAGCGCAGGGAATGAGCTGTGGTCAGAAAGGAACAATAGGTTTAGGCTGTGACTAAAACTGAACAGAAAGAGCAGCCAGAAGTGGTAATGAATGTTATATGGCAGAAGCAGAAGGAAAATCCTGTGACATGTGTATTGATGCCAGACTTCACTGACGGGCTGACTCATCCGCTGTTCTCCAAGACCGCTTCTTCCGGGTCCTCACTGGAAAAGGAGCAGACATACTGAGACCCTGTTACATTAGCCTGGGACGGAGCAAAGCTAGGAATTTGCTTTTTCCTCTTCCTTCACTATGAAGACTCAGGGTGCTGGGGCACAACATTGGTACTAGCTTTGAAGAAGGAAGTAAGCTAAAAATCGTCACTAGGCAGGCTTTTCCCCAGGAACTGGGGATTCATGGTCACACAGTTAGAGAAGAAGATGGACTGAAAACACTTAAAAGGGAAAAATATTACGTAGCTATCAAGAAGGGTGAATACTGAAAGAAAAATGAAAAGGAGAAGAGAGTCCTTCTTTTCCTCTACAACAGTAAAAGGAAGAAAGAGGAAAAAAATAAAGCTATTCAGGGAAGGTTATTAGGTAAGTTTCCATGCTATGAGCTGTCTAAAGATGTTATCAGGATTTTTTTTAACTATAGACAGTATGAACTTTACTCACTAATATAATCATGGGAAACAATTTGCGCGTGTCACTTTTTCTTACCCATTTTCAGGGATAATGAGTTCCTGCTGGATTAGTCTGCACTACAATTTCTGCTACCACTGTTGACTGAAAAGAAACCAAAGAGAAGTTAAAATCATGCTATCTACAGCCAACCTGGAAAAACATTACCAAAAGCAGCTAATCCTGGCTTTGAGTGTCCAGTTAAAGCCTACATGTGAACTGAACCACAGCTAGGAGAACCTGCCTGCATCTATGCCACACTTCAGAGTGGTAGTCTTTGACCCTTGGCTGGCTCTTATAACTGGGTAATGAACTTGGTACAGTTCAATGGCTTTAATGCCTCAACAATAGACATTCTTGCTTCTGGTTTAAGATGTTCTAGGTACTAAGCTTGCAAATAGCACAGGGAACTCAATTAGCCAAGTGAACACAAGCTGTGGTTGTTTGATGGCTGGTATTTTAGAGGAAAATGAATTCTAGTCAGGTGAACAGAAAACAAGGCAAAAGTTTCTGTTTTCTCATTGGTAATGTGCCTGGAAAGGAGCAGGAATGGGTATGTATAGTCAGACAGGAGGAAAAGGCCCAGAGAGGAAGGGAAAAGAGAGCAGAGATGACTTAATATAATTTCAGGTGTCGTAAAATAAATCCTATGGCAATAAAATGTTCCAAAGCAGTGACATGCAAGCATCACAGCTGGAGACTGGAAGGTCCTCTCAGATCACGGAGACCATCCCCCTGAAAAGTCACAGCCATGATTTAGGATATATCAGATGTGCAGCCAGAGGTTAATTAGCAGCAAATAGCTCTCTGCAGCCATACTAAGAAACCACTGTAGTCAATGCCTGTTGAACTTAACAGTGCTCACTGTTGCAAGACGTGAACCACCTCAGCTTTCCTGGCTTGTCAGTTTTGGAGGGTATTTAACAGGCCATTCATTACAGCAGTGGATTTTAGTGGGGGATGAAAAATGTATCACTGCAGTTCTTCTCTCCCAGCAGCAAGCAACTGATGCCATGGCATGTTAAACATGTTTATTCAAGCAAACTCTATTCCATTTACTGTTACTGAATAAGTGCAAGTTCACCTTCACAATATATAAATGTTGCCAACATACTGATTGCTCAAAAAGAAATGGATATTGTTGACTGCGATTGAATGGCTGTTCAACACAGTGGTGAAAACACACAGAGCTGTTGCAAAGGTCTTACAGGTAATAGGTTTTCAGTAGCCATTCTTGACTTCTCCTTTCCAGCTGCTCCTGTTACACAGGCAGTGGCATACATTAGCAATCAGCAAAGTGACCACCCACCTAAAACCTTATTCAGCTGGGAGTGTCCAAACAGTGCACCTAGGAGTGCAGTGGGAGCCTTGACTTGCTGTGAAGTGTTTTTCATTACTCATTTCAAAGGAGTTTTGAAGGTAGGAGATTATGTGACTTTTGTGCATGCTGCACAAAAGCAGGCTGGTGGCTAGTTCATTGTTCAGGGTGCAAACCTGAAACAACTCACTCTGTCAGTCGGACTCGGTAAAGTACAGGCTGTTCCAGGTCTGGCAAAGACAGCTTTTTTGCTGTTCTCCTCTTACTTTTGCCTGGATCGGGCTATGGTTGCAGTTTTGGAGTGGTACAATGCTGGTTTTGAGCCAATACAACAATATTTATTCATACCTAGCTCAGAATTTGCCCCAAGAAACACCTCAGAAAGAAAATATGTTTTCTGTAAACAGTGTTAATATAATATTACAGACTCTTTAAAAAATGGGTAATACCAAAAGCTCAAGTAATTTACAAATGATTTTTTACAACCACCTCTATTTGTTCTTTCATTTCCAGTTTGCTCTGTATTTCTCTTTTTTGTCAGTGACTTTGCAAAAGATTCTAGCTAACTCCATCCATTGTGCGCACCATGTGTGGGCCACTGGAAATGTACCACTTATAATTCCTTGCCAGTGCCTGTTGACTATGTCAAGTCCATGTGGATCTCCTGGAGATTAACCCTCAGATACGCTAGTTCTGTATAAAGTATCTGGATGACCAGTTATTTGTGTTTTGCTAATGGAAAATACAATAATTATCTTTGGATTTTGGAAAACCTCCTCTGAGATGTATATTAACAATTATTTCAGATACATTTTATAGCAAGGAATAAGTAAAGTGATAGGAAAGGTGGAAATAGAGAATGTATTCAAGATGGCTCCTGTGATGGCCTTGACACCTTAATCAGTTCTGCTCTGAGGATGCTGATGAAGGTGTTGAGATGGTGGTGGTGAGACTGAAAGCTGTGCTTTTTGTGGGCTTCTGTCACCAGGACTGTATTGCTTCTCCTTTCATTTTAAAATGGGGGAAAAAAAACCCCCACCAAAAAAATAATAAATTCTGCCTATACTTGCTAATGAGAAGGAAAGACATTGAAGGAACTTTTTGTGCATGCAAAAATTTGGACTCTCAAGACCCCGTAAGAATGAAAAACATCCAGAAACTGCAGACCTGTACCTGGTATCAAATGAAGCGTATTTGTGGTAAAAGTCACAACCTTCAGTGGCCTGCCAGGGAGTACCTTGATAACTGTGCACCAAAATTTTCAGGACTCACTAGACTAATGAGCTCACCCAACACATCCCTTGGAGCTTTTGCCGAGCTTTGCCTGAGCTGTGTTTATAGGGCTGAAAGCCTCTTGGCAGAGGGTGTGCAGGATGGCTGATGCCCTGAGCACTGGCCTGACAGACATGTGAGGAGGTCTGCTGTCAGAGAAGGCCTGCTGTCAGGAGTTGTGGTGGGCAGTCTCAATAGTCACTGCCCTTCTCCAGTTGCTGGGCCTGATGCTCTGTTCATCACTCAAGGGGAAAAAATAGGAGGGAAGGCAGGGGTGAATGGCAGGAGTGGAGGAAGAGTATCAGGTAGGAATGACTGTGAGAAAGGAAGATGAAGCAAAGAGGTGGGAAAGAAAGGAAGCCCGACAAGCCGTGCGGCTCTGACAGCAGGAGCTATGACAACCCATACTCAGGTTTGGGGCTGAGTCCTGCCAGGCATGCTCCCGGCAGGTCATCCTCTCACCCTCAAAATGCGGAACAGAAACTGGGCAACATCCAGCAGCGGCAGTCAGGAGTGCCACTTCTTGTCAGCCGGTTTCCTGATTGGAAAGAGAAGTAAATGGTCTTTTGAAGGAAATGAATGCCTTTCCCACCTTGGCATCCCCTCAGCCTCCCAGAACTTCCATACAACATCTCTGGAAACAGATCAAGAGGCAACACAGATTATGCGGATGGAAGCCAAACCCCATCCCTAAGCAAAGATTTTGCTCCCTAAAGGGATAAGTGCCAGCAACTTCACGGTGTCCATAGTGACAACCTCATTGCTACCAACTGCATCTGGACAGTGCACAGACATAATAATGAAGGGCCTGGGCATTAAATCCTGAGTTAAATTGCTATTTAAGTAGGTTAGCTCTTTAAAGAAATATTATTTTAATTTTGGTTCATTTCTAATTTCTCAGTAGCCTGAAATGACCCGGATTTCTTTTCCTTTTCAGGTGGACTCTATTTCCTTCTGCCCAAACCCTCCATTTCTCAAGAAAAGGAGGGCCTGGTCAAACTTGCTTCTGTAGATGGCTGACTCACTTCTGCTGGGCTCTTTCCACTTTGGCAAGGGCCTTCACAGCCTTTGTGCACACCGGAGACATGAAAAGAGTGGGTGAGGTGTTTGATATGGGAGACAGTTCCCTTTCAGGGAAACTGGGACGTGAGGAGTCAGTGTGTTTAAGGAAGACCAGAGTGATGGAGTTGACACACTGAAAGTGATACTTGTGTGCTGAATTTCTTTCTAAACTAATGAGTTGGGTAACTGTTTCTGTTGTTACTGTTGAAATATTTGAATTGTTCAAGGCTTTTTGATGTTCAGACATGGAGTAGGAACAATAGAGGACAGGAAATAACATTATCAAATGTATTTCTCAGACTTTGATGCTGTGACAGAAAAGCTCATAAATGACCTATGGCCCATTGAAACTTTTCCAATACTACTTGTAACTTTTAATGACTATGAGGTGTACTTCATGGGCTTCAAAATGAAAATTGCTGAAAAGGAAATTCTTTGGTTTGGAAGGGAAAGAAAATCATAGATCCACAGGGAGTCTCAATAAACTGAAGTGAGACAATATAGAGAGAAGATCGTACAACTGTTTGTATGGCTGAATGTATATTATTTTTCTCAAATGTATTGGCTTCTTTCAGTCTGGAATAGCTTAACTTTTAGGACATTGGTGTAATAAATGTACAAAGTTATACCTTCACTAAAGATCTCTTTCCCTATAAAGTGCCTGAAAAAGAAATAGGGTATTGAATATTTTATTATTTAATATTAATATTTAACATTTATCTTTCAGAAGTCACATTGAGATAAATAAACACTATATTACATGTAGAGTGTCCATGGAAGAAAAGAAGATGGTTAAAGTCCATATTGAGAAAGAGTTTTCTGCTGACAAGTGATTAAATCATTCCATCAAAAAGATTTCTTGGTCTTGGCTCTAGACATGATACCATAAAAAGCCAGTCACCTTATCTTGAGGGCTTTTTTCCCCTCTAGACTTGCACTGAAGCAGAACCTTGTCAACGCATGAGTTTACATCATTAGCACGGGTGTTTGGTTTCCTGAAACATAACAGAAGAGAGTGCTGTCAATGGGAGAACAGGGAATGAGGGGTGAAGGCAAGTGATGGCTTCTACGTGATTTGCTGAAACAGAAATGCAAACAAGAAAGGAGCCAGCTTATTCCACGTGGCAAAAACACATGTTTATGTTCCTGCCCAATCAACTGGTGATCATGTCTCTTTATTTATCTACTTAGGTCAAAAGCAGAATGTCATTCTGCTTTTCAGAATATTAGTATGAGAAAAAAGAATGTCCACTGTGCTCAAAAGACACTTTCCACTACCCAGTGTAATATAGGCTAGTGAAAAACTGCCCTAATGTTCATAAGCTTCTTTCTGGAGTGTCCCTCTCAAGGCTGACATTTCTTGCTTGCATAAATCCCATTCACTCATCTAAAGGGACAACAGTTTATCCCATTCGATCTCACTTCAAAACCTGGCCTTTAAAACTGCTCCTCAGCCATTATTAGCAGTGCTTAGTTATCTGGGCAGCCAGATCACTAAATGCTGCTCTTTTTTCTGCCAGGTCTGTATTTCAGTTTCGGTATTTCAGTTGTGAGTGACTATGGCAAAATGTGATCCAAGCAAAAGTTCAAGAAGTTACCACACATCAGCTAGACGCTGCAAAATCTATGGGCATGTTCCTAGTTTGCCCCAGTTGCAATCTAATTTGACATAACCTACACTTCCTTCATTGTTTCTTACTTGTGATTTGACGTTCTACCACAGGCAGCATCCTCCTGAGATCCTTCAACTCCTTTGACCTTGTCTTGCAATATGGCAGGGTGAGCCAGAAAGCAAGCACTTTCAATTATCATTGATTTCTCTTCTTTCCCATTTGGGAATACACAGTTACAGTTTCAAGCATTAATTACCAAGATGCGTTTGTAAAACAGGCAGGCACAACCATGTACCAGCTAGGTAAGTACATGACACATATTACATAGTGGTATACATTGCTTCTTTTTATTGTAGCTGGACAAACACTGTGAAAAATCCCTTCTACAATGATGTACTCAACTGCTAAATTATTTGGCTTTAGCCATGCCAAACTTGTTTCTTTCTGTGTGAATTTTTCTTTCCCAGGGATATCCTTCTCATCAAATTTTATTGGCACTTGTGTAGGTGTGGAGAAAACTGTATATGTAAATATTTGCTGAAACTGAATTTTCAATATGCAGAAGTACTTACGTGAGTTGTAGGTGCTGGATCATTCAACTCATAAATGTCAGAGCCTCAGGAGTGTCTGTCAGGCACCCTGTGTGGTTCAAGGGAAGGCAATGTTTGCAAAAGCAGCTCAGAGCCAGTCTTTCAGCTCCTTGGTACTTAGACTACTGAATGCCAATGTGATGCTGAAAAGGAAAATGATCATCAGGCTACTAGACCCTTAAGTCTTCTTGTATCTGAAATCCTTTCTGTTCTTTCGCATTGCAGTCAAATCAAAAGGATAAGAAAAGGCATGAGAGAACTCCTTGAACTTGTGGCAACTCCTGTTAGTATCCAGCTACGCCACTTGGAAGTGTTTATTTTGCTGTATGTGCTTTTCTCCCTGGAAGCTTGTCAAGCGGCAAAGTGGGATCCTTGTTTTCCAGGATAAATATTTTTGGGGTGATAAAATTAAATACTATCACTCACCTCCCTTCCAGAATATTAATGTTATAAACAGTTTTTCCAAGACAGGATTTTGATGGGAAGATACTTTGTCCCTTAGTTTAAAAAAATTACAGGTTTTAGAAGCTTGTGATTATCTTTAAAAAATGTGTAAAAATGACAGCCCTTCAAAACTATTAAATTAAAACATAATGCAAGCATATGTTGTTTTGTTTGAAAAATGCTTTGCTCTTTTTAACTTTGAAACCACTGCCTATTCCTCTTTCATGACCCATTTTTTGTTATGATAAAGGTGCCATATTGCTTCATCTGCAGAAGTTACTGATACTGTAAGTAACATTTAGGGTATTGGCTTGGACTTGCTTTGCCGTAATTGATTTACTGCCTTGGGTGAGAAACCACATGGAACAGTGCCTGAGCATAATTATGACCAATTGCACCTGTACTCCTCAAAGCAAATGCTACCAAAATCTCAACTCAGCATAATTCTACTCTCAGTTCTACTTGAAAAGAATAAATCACTGAACGACTCCATGGAAAGAATTTTATTTTTTAGAGGAAATCAACATTTTTCGTACACTGTTCCACAGCTCAGAGAAATATGGGAGCCAAGAAACTAAAGAGCCCTTGTGAGGTGGCGGGCTTGAGCTATGCTTTTTGATTTGTCTCACTGTGGTCGCACCTCAGTTGCTCAGAGGAGCCTTTGGAAGTGTAACAGGACCTGTCATTATGGTGTAAAATCTATCGTGTTGAAACAGAGAAGATGTATTAAAAGGTAATTTTTCCTCTACTTTTTTTTTCTTTAAAGAAATGGTTTGAATTACAAGGCAACTAATTTTGTTTTCTAGTCTAAATCTGTATCTTCACATGCCTTTTGGGAGTCCATGATGGGATAATACCTGTAGTTAAAATTTTTAAGGAATTTTTGCTAGATTCAAAATGTAGTTCATTTTTACTTGCATATAATTGCAAAATACACTGTGTTGTTTTTTTAAGTTCATTTGAAAGTAAATAAGTAGAGATTACAGTTAAACAGTATTTGTTAAAGATGTCATTGAAAAATTTTGTTGAAGTATTTCCTGGGGAAAATGTCTTTCCAATGAAACTGAAATCTTCCTCAAAATGCTTGTTATCTTGGAGAAACTGAACATCGTCCCCTTCCAAAACCATTTTTCTGCATTTTTGGTACCTAGACAAACATCTTTTTGAAAAAGATGAAAATAATAATAAAAAAAGACGTAGATGTCATTTTTGATGATTTTTTTTTTGTATAGGGAAAAAGATAATTTTCCGAACAGCTGTGTTTCTTACAGACCTACCATAATAAATCAGTATTTGTCAGTGATCAAAGAAAAGAATATATCGGATATCAAACATATTCCAGTTTCAAGCTTCCAAAGGACTATTATAAACAACAGCAAGGAAAAATATACGCCAAAATGTATTAAAATACCTGAGGGCCTTTCTTAAGTGAAAAGTAAACCTCACCCTTCTTTTTGTGGATTGTGTTTCACTCTCAGCCAAGGCAAACTCATGAAAGTGCTGTTTGGCTGTTCTGGTTGCACCTTCAGGTAGCGCGCCCGGATCTGCGGCTCCTCAGGCCAGGGAGAGCGCTTCGGATGTTTAGTGGAAATTCATGCAGAAGCAAAGAGTAGGGGATGGACTTGGCCGGACTTGGCTTGCCCAGGCTTGGTCCAGCCTGTGTGCAGTGCCGTGCTCACCCAGGCTCAGGAAGGCTGCACTGCAGCACTCTGTGTTTTCCTCGCTTAGCCTTTCCAGAGACCTGCACTGGCTTTTGCCTGCCCCTACACACTGCAATCCAGCTCTGCCTTGTGCAGAGCTTCACCTGCATTTTGCTCCCAACAATTGTCTATGTGTCAGTAAAGCTGTTTGGGAATGTCGTTTCAATTTTTCAGCTAGATATTGCCATACGGTTTAATTTTCACTCAGAAAATATCAAGACGCTTTTGAGTTTTTCTGACATCTTACGGCGTCTTTCTGAGCTAGTCCTACATTTCCTCTGGTGCATTAAGTACACAGGTGTATCACAGGGATTTTAGGCAAGCTGCACATAATAGAAGACACATATAAACCAGGGGCTCAGCTTTTGCAGCAGAAAATGTGGTAAAAAACCCAGCCTAAATGATGCAATTGTTCTTTCTCAGGTAGATGCCCAAAGGGGGAACCAATTCAGCCTGAAGTTTTTTTCTCTTTTCTAAATGAAATTTTAGCAACATCTGTTAAAAGAAAAAATACATTTTTGTCTGAAATGTCTCTTAATCTGTTCCAATCTGCTGGCATTTTGTTCTGGAATGTTTGGAAAGCAAGCAAATGGCAAAACACTGATTTCAACATTCAGTTTTGGATGTGTGTGCCCTACATTGCTATTGAAAACCTGGGCAGTGGTTGACATGGATAACAATGTGTACGTTTTGTTGTTCTGGCTGTGTGAGGGCTGACTTCCTCCAGTGAGACTGCTCCAGAGAAAGATTTCGGGTTTGCTTCCTAATAGTACTTTCAAGTATGCACCTAATATCGGCTCTTTCTAATGTGAGGTCCCAGAAGTTGTTTTGCTGGAGTGTTTACAGAGTGTAGAAAGGAAAGTGACAAAAGTTATTACTTTTTTTGATCTGAGTGACAACTTGCACGCACCTAATAGGTTGGCTTTCCTTTCATGTCTTGTTCCTCAAAGTGTATAGGGCTTAACGCGCAAAGACTTACTCTCTTGTGATAAAGCACAATGTTGTGAATTGCTGCAGGAAAACCATTCAGCAGCCCGGCATTATGCTTTCCTTCCACAAGTAATCCCTGTCAGAAGTGTAATACCAGATTGTCGTCCTTGTGAGGGAACCACTGTAGGGCCCAGTCAGCAGTGGCCTGCTGCACAGCCCAGGAGAACAACCTCTGAGATCATTTCCCATAAACTCTAGCTGAACTTAGTAAAATATTGGCCACTCTGCATGCTGCAGTAGATGAATGTGACCTCCATTTATCTTTCATATTATAAATATTTTCTGTGATTTAAGGCATTCATTGCTTCCTTTTGCTGTCAAGGAAATGAAGGAAATACATTTCAGTAGCACTTTACAGAATGTACTTATCTTCAGTCATTGCTGTAAATATGCAGTGATCATATTCTCACTGTGCAAAATAAATCAGAATGTTTTGCCAGTTAGCTCACTCAAGTCTCAACTTAAGTTATGACTAGTGTCAGTTTTTCCCTTGTTAATAAACTTCTTAGCTACATCACATTTTTAATGCATTTGACTGTTTCACAGTTATAGTTAATAAAGAAGCATTGGCATAAAATCAAGGTCTGCTGAGTATCATTTTCATGTTTTATTTAGAGCAGCATGGATCCCATAAATAATAATAGTGGGATTTGTAAAGTGCCTCACGCCTGCAGTGCTTAAAGTCCTAAACAGAGGAATGAATGCAGGATTAGAGGTGTCGGTCATTGGCATATGATGACAAATAAACAAATGAAACGTGATCATATGGAACTCAGAGAGAACAAAAAGAAAAATAATAAAGAAAGACCACAGAATCAGCATGTGGGAAACAGCTTGAAGTCAGATATAGCTAAAAGAAGGTCTTCAAAGGTGGAAAGGGATGAAAGGAGATGAAAGAAAGGCAGGAGTGTGCCAAAGAGTCTGTTGCAACAGAAGCAAGGCTAGCTGCAGGTTTCAGGCACTGCAGAGGTATGTAGACACAAGCACACTCACTCACATGCTCCGGGGTGTGACTCCAGACCTTCGTTGCCCCTAATTTGCTAGGATGATGTCGAGAAACAAGCCATTACAATATCAGGGTCTTGTTAGGTCTACTTCGCAAATGTTTTGGCATTAGTGGTATCTGTGACTTACTTTCAAAACTGAGGCTGATGTCAAAGGTGAACACTAATATCTCTGGCTTGCTGGCCCTGAGGTTGCTTGCCCACTGTTGAAGAATAACCCTTTAATTACCCTATACTGCAACATGCCTGACTTGCTGGCGTTGCTTGCAAGCTTGGGTTTCAGGGAGATCTCTGGTTTCAGGCCTCTGACTGGCGGGGAGAATGCCAATGCACAGCCTTGCTGAGGCTCCTGGCTTAGCAGTCATGGCGCATTGGGTTCATACAAAAACGTATGGGAGCTGTCGAGGAGGCTGCTGGCTCAACACTCGCTACTAATTAAAACAGATCAAAATAGGAGGCAGCGCCTGGGAGCTCTGGTGCTTGTGTGTGGTTCTGAGAGTTGTCATGTGGGTGGATGGTGCTGTGACGGGACACGGTATGTGGAAAGAGATGAATATTAGAGATGCTTGTGTACTTGAGGCATATCTGAGTGTGCTCATATAAATGGGGAGAGAGGGGAGGAGAAATGTGAAGAGGAAGTATCCTGCTACCTCTCCCAACTCCCTCTCCTCTTGCTTGTGGGTGCTGTATCTCCGCTGAGAGCTTTGCCATGTCAGCTTTGTCAATGTGAGCATATGGTAGTCTGCATAAGGCCTAACTTTCTGCTGTAATTTTTTTGGCTTTCTACTCCTTCTGTTCACCTTTTTGTTCTTTCTCCCTCTTTTGAGTCTGTCATCATCCCTTTCCCCTTCTGAGAACACCATTTGTTCCCCCTCTCTTTCTCTTCTGCCTCCAGCACAGCTTTCCTTCAGCACCCTGCCTCCACCGATCCTTTTTTCAACTCTTGCTTTCATTTTTCAACCCTGGCTTTCATTTTTCAACCACCAGAAAATGTCACCCAGCCAAAGGCTTGTTCTTTCCCCAGCCAAGATGGCTCTGGGTGCTGCTGCGCAGAGTCTCCCTCGCACTGCTGCTTGGTCCCATGATCCCCGCAGGGCGCAGGTAGCACCTCTGTCCCGCCTTGTGCTGCCAGCAACACCAGCCCTGCCGCATGGAGCTCGGAGAGGAGACCCTAACCTGTTCTGCTTCCTTGGCTCCTCTGTCATGGGGAGCACTGCCATGCAGAAGTACAGAGCGCACAGTGCCAGCGGCTGCTGTGGAGAGGGAGTGGCTGGAGAAAAGTCACCTGGGAGAAAGCTGCTCCCTTACCACATTTCTGCAATGAAACCTTGAATCAGAACATACGTGGTGAACTGGCTAATTTGAATGCAACTGGTTTAAGTGGGTTTGGATTTCAACTACAAATATTCACTCAGCCCTCACCACAATCTTTCATATTGTGTCCGTAGAGTTTATGGAAACACAAAGTTAATTGCTCGGGTGTTTCCAGAACTTCTCTGGTATTTAATTTAAGGTAACACATGAGGAAGTGTGTTTGCAGTTGAACGTAAGTTCTTTTTTACATCCTCAGTTTATAGTACACAAATGTTATTTTTATAAAAAATTCTTCCTGGTCACTACAGTAACTGGCAGATCTCATTCAGACTGAATACAGAAGCCATTTCCTCTCCACAGCAGTCACACCCCTAGCTGGCACGCTGCTAGGACAGCATTGCTAACTGCAGTATAACTGCTCTAAGGGAAAGCAGAAGACTCTATTGTCCAGGGCTGCTGGTCTGACGCTGCTAGCAGTAACACATAGTTGCATATTAAAGAAAAACATAGTCATAAGCGATCAAAACAGAGAGATTTAGATGCTAATGAATATCAAAAAAAGCACACAGAATGCTCTTTGATGTAAATATAATGAGTCTATGAAAGTGACATGACGCTGAACTAATGAGGTCAGTGCTGCCGAGACCGTAGTATGTTTTTGGCTGTTTTAAGAAGGTACCATATCAATGGTGAAAGTGGATAGTCTGAAATGGAGTGACAGTGCCACTAACTTCTGTAGTAAAAATAACCCCAACCAAACTCCAAACTTGGAAACAGCAAAAAAAAGAGAAGCGATATCTCTGGCTGAGCTGGAAAAAAAGGAGCTCAAATGAGATGAGCTTAGTTCAGTCCAATTATTTGCTGAAATCTGGTCTGAGACTCTCAGGCCGCAAGACTGCCTAGGAAGAATGAAAAGGACCACCTTAGAGGTGGAGTATGTCTGAAAAGTAAATGCAAAACTTCTAATATGGCCTAAGAATTGCTTCTCTACACTTCTGTACAAGCAACACATAAGATATCAGGTAATATGCATTAGCTGTGCCTTTATCTATGTCTCTGTCAAGAAGGATTAGGCTTTTTTACTCTACAGGTTGTCCAGAGAGATGATGAAATCTCTGTCACTGAAGATATATGGAACTCAAATGGGCAGGACTGAGCAACCTGATTTCACTTCAAAGTTGGCCCTGCTTTGAGCAGAGTATTGGACCACAAACATCCAGTGGTCCCATTCAACCTAAATTATTCCATGTCTCTCTATGTTGGCCCTACCTGCTTTCTCAAGTAGAGTTTCAACAATTAAAAAAACCTCCTCCACATTAAAAATAGTAACCGAAAAATAGCCAGAAGTTAATTTCTCTCTTTGTTGTTTAATATGACAGCACATCCCAGCTCCACATCTCCAGGCACTGTAGAAAGGTGCATTGAGAAACATGAGGTGCACACTTTCTGAAAGGGTGTGATGGGAGGATGATGTACCACTGCCACATCCTTCCTCTTTCCCAGAGCAGGACATAAGCTTCTAGGTGAGTTTTTTAGTCTCCTACAAAAATATGGGATAGAAGGAGGGTAGCACCCCAGTTCACTAATCTCAGATCAGTTATCTCTTCTTCCTCTCACTCGGGTACACAAAGATTTTATACCCTAGCAGAATCCCCATGTTCATTGCAAAGCAAAATCAGTAATTAATGAGAAATGTCTGGCCCCATTTGCATGAGGGATGGTACATGTGTACTTTACAGGTAGCACTAGGGTCAGGTGGTAGGAGCTATTTTTATCTTTAATGGAAGATGACATAAAAATCTTTGTGACAGCTCAGCATTTTGTATTGTGTTTAGCGGCTAGACAAATGCTAAGGATACTTGAGCATTATAATGAACGAGCATTAAGGAAAGGAGAGTTTTCAGTACCACAGTGAAATGGTAAGTATCTGGTTGGCAAATAATTCCCTTACGTCAGTGTTCAAAACTAAGCAAGCTCTAGTACCCTAAAGAGATGACAGCCACCTTCATAGACTTTGGTGTGTTTTGCCACTACACAGTCATAGGTGACAAAAATAACAGGAATTCCTGGATTTACATTTCAAGAGGAGGAAATGGCTCCCTGAGACAGGCCAGGGAGATTTCAGACTATGGAAGGAAATACTAAATGAACACTAAATGACAATCTGTTTTTCTCAGGGGTTTCAAGCATCATTCATTCATTCTTGGGTGCATACCAGCCCGTGGTTGTTGACACAAAAAGCATTGGGCTTTTCTTGGAATTAGTTTTTTTAATGTGTTTATTTATTTACTTATTTCAGCTGTGGAAAATTTCAATGGGCAGTTATGTCTGGCTTTTATCAATGACTGAGATTTTGTGTTAAAAAAATCAAGTATGAATTAACAGGTTTGTAAATTATATAAGAATGCATACATAGACATGAAATACACATTGGTTATTCATTATTCATCCCTTTCTTTTAAAACAGATGCAGAGGCAAATAGTATGGAAATACAAAATTACCAGTTCTTCCCCATCCCCTTCCCATTGGTGTATGGAGAGAAAAGCAGTAGCACAATTTGTGGAAGTAGTACCTCTGTCCACGCAGTGCCTTCAAAAATCTTGCAGGAGAGTCTTCAGCCAGGAGAGGAAAAGGAACCATTAGTTTTGGTACTGTTATGACCCCCAGAGTCTACCTTGCCAATCGCTTCCTTGTCTGTGGGACAGAAGATACTGAAGGCCAAGGATCCTTCTCACAGAGACCTGTAATGATGCTTAGCTAGTTTATGGATAGTTTTCCTGATCTGAATTGACTCTTGCTTTTTCAGTCTCTGCTGTGAGTCTTAAAAAGGTAAATATTCTTCTGTTTTCTCCTTGTATTTATGCTAAAGGAATCCACATGCCTCAAGCCATGTATTTTCCAACTTCCTTTAAACATTGTCCCTGAGGACTAAGTACCCACTGTGTGGTGGAAACTTTAATGTGCCGTGAAACTTGGAAAGTTGCTATTTGAATATTTCTTTCAACCTGTTCATCTGCAGTTGCTTCCTAGCCTTTGATATGCCTGATCAACATTATTTTGCAGTAATGCTGGTTAATCACTGTTTAAGGGACCAAACTCCCCACAATGGGGATGGTGTAGCTTTAAAAATATCCTATATAAACCTCCAGTTCTGTCTTGAATCTCTTCTGTTTTGTCAGTCGCCCCCTTTGTGCTACAGGTTGGATCAGAATGATATTGCTTGGGATGGATGCAGCTCTCATTACAGACTTTTCACTCCTGGTTTCTCCATTTCCATGCCAAGCTTATGAACGTGTGTATTTGCTGCCTGTGGGGTGTTATAAATCCCCTCAGAGCAGAACCAGAAAGTAGTGCAGCTCTATTGTTTCATAGGAAATTACAAAGCTCACATTAAGAGCATGTACTTGTCTTAAAGGGGTCAATGGCAAGTCGTGACTGCTTGATGGTATTGGAAACACAGCAGGTAAAATGCATTTCATGTTATAAAGAAGACAAACGGCAAGCATAATGCAAGTGAAGACAGATAGCTTTTCCTTCACCAAAATATCTATTGCCTCTGGACAAACTACTTTACTTAAGAAAACTCTAAATCTAACCTATGGTCTCATATTACCTTTAAAAGGAAAAGTAAACTCTGGAAAGTAACATAAAACATTCTCTAATCAAAACTATTTCATCACAGTCAAACAACTCAAACTGGTTAACAAAAGCTTTTCATTTCACTTAATGATGACAAGCAGTGGAGCTTCAGAAAGTCAGATTTATTCTTGGAAGGGTAGAAGGTAGCTAACAAAAAACACAGGTGAGAAAGGAAGTTTGTCAAGCCCAAACTGGGAATTGTTTTATGAACTCTTCCAAGCACAACCTTAATCATTTGACTCATCGGCTAGCCCTGAGGACTCTGTTTTGCCCATATTTTCCAATATGTGTTTAAAGTTAGAATTTGGTTTAACTTTTAACCTCAACACAAGCAATCTGCACTACGACAGTTCGAGTAAGTACCTGGAGAGATCTCTGGAGATTTGCTGCCCTCAGTGGGAACAGCATTCTCCATTTTCTGTCATGTATAATAAGGAAAGAGGAGAAGCCAAGAAAATGCAACATTCAGTCTTTATTCTGTCTCCCACATAGTCTGTCTCGTTAAGCACTTCCTCTGAACAGAGTTTTCATGTTGCTACATGTATTATCTTCTCCCTCCTCTTTCAGGAAGCTGTCTGTCATAACAGCCTTTTGCTACATTCATTTGAGATAGCAAAATTTACTACAATACCCATGGCCTTCTAACCTGGTTAGCATTCTGATTGTGCTCCTTACATCTGATATCATCAGACAACTAATGTAAAATGTTCCCAAGTCGTATTTCTCTCTACATACTTCCCACTCCCCTCACCTTATTTGTTTGTGAGTTAATTTATTTTCCCCTCAGCTGTACTTCCACCCTTTAAAAAATCTGATGGATTCTTAACAGGAGGCATGGTTGATGTAATGGGTGCTAGTCTTGTGATGACAGCAGGCGAGAGCCTGTCCTAATGGATTCTGGTTGCTTATCAGCTTGGGTTCTGCTGATTGTGTTTCACAACGGTGTTCACCTCTCCATCCTATGTGTCCATGGTTAGGTTTTCTGACTGGGGATAGGGAATGAATTTGTAATGTCACATAAATACATAGTGATCCATCACTGCAGTGCAGTGGTTTATGTATTTTCATAGATAGTCCTGCATAATTTGCTTGTGAAAGGATCTCCAGGCTTTACTTCTGGGAAGTCTCATAACCTTCTTTGGCCCTGCATATTTGTCTGTCTCTGTCTGATATTTCTTCTGCCGTGTTTTTGCCCTTAAAATGTCTGCAGTGTGGTAAAAATGGAACGTGAAAGGAGTCCTTTCTCTGCTGAGCTGCACAAACTGTCCTCAGGTAAAAGATGTCTGCCTTGCCTTGGGTACTGGGCTACTGAGTGCTTCCATACTTTCTGTCTGTGACCAGCATAGGCTGTTGTCACTGCCCAGCAGTCTGAATAACTAGTCTGTGAAAAGGAAGCAGTCTGTGATGGTAGGGGTCTTTCCAATGCTCAGCCCATGCCTGTCATTGCTGCTGTATATTTGCACTGTCTCCTTCTGTAGCTTAACTGATCCTTCTCCACATTTTCCCTCACAGTTCGAAAAGGTCCATTTTTAGTCCATATAGAGAACCTACAGTTTTCCAGTTTGATGTATTCTAGTGGATGTCTGAATATCATGAGTTGAGTGCTTTTATCCAGAGTGTTAAGCTTTTTTATACACAGGATGCTGCCTTATACAGTTTCCCATCTGTAGGTGTGGTGTATTTGTAAGCCAGACAATAAGTCCTCTAGGGTCTGCCCATTCCAATAAAATGATAGAATTGCGCATTTGCAAATCTTTCCCTCACATGAGTTTGTCCTCAGATTCTTTCCAGACTCTCATTTACCTCCTTTGTCTTTTATTCATGCATTTCCTTCTGCAGAGTTACGGGGGTCTGTTCCCTTTGTGATTTCTACTCTTCCCTGTAGCGTTATCCTTGCGAATTAGTTGAGTGCCAGCTTTACTTATGCTTGGCAGTTAAATGATATAAACTCTCTAGTCTCATCCAGAGTTCCTTGCTGCATGCAGGGAAGACTGCTGAAGCGCTATCCTTGGAGCAGCTGTATCCTTTGTTCTTTCTCCAGAAGAAGAGCTGGGTCCTGTGGAATTTGCTTGTTGCAGAAGTCAGTCATTTTTCTGCAGTTTGGCAATGCACAGGCCTATCATTTTGTCAGAAGCTTGATTATAACTGTTGAAAAGTAACCTCTTGAAAACAGCATTTTTCTGTGTTAAAAATGTGTCCAGAGCTCTTCTAGGAAATCACTGATTTCTTCTAGCTGGCTGCTGATGAACAGTGTTGCTGTAGTGTATGTGGTGGCCTGTGTACGTTATGGTTAAGATGCAGACTGCTCTTTTTCAGATTTCCCTCTTACCCAAGTACACAGTGATTTTGCAGCTGTTTTGGTGCAACCTAAAGAACATGCAGCTGCTGAATACATTGTCTTTCATGTCCAAGAGCTGGTGCGATTGTTGTTTTTAATTTTGGATCTTTTTTCCTTCAGTGCTCTCAGTTTCCAATTTCATGTACCAGCAAAAATGAACCTGTTTCAAACTCCATGTCCAGTCCTGAGCGTAGATAGAGAGCGCAAAAACTCAGTGTATGGCAGAGATTTTACTCCTTTGCCCCACATACACTGTCCTTTCTAACCCTGAAAACAGTGTTTCAGGATTCCTGGCCATTACTACACACATATGTCTGACTGATTGTAAGATTTTAAGGTGATGTAGTAATGACCACAAACAAACCCAACAAAACCGAACTGAAAAACAACTGTAAAACAGGCAGTTATGGAAAAGAAAGTTTTTCAGGTCTTGATCAGCAGCACCAACAGTTTTTTCACGATCTGAACAAAAATGGGTTTGGTTACATCACCATAGTTTCCAAGGAACAGGTGTCAGTGTCCACGCACAGTTAGCAGTAATTGGTATGTCCGAGGCAGCCCCAGGAGAGCCAAGATTAGATACACAGTCACAGAGACAGAGCTGTGCTCTTCCCCGTGCAGCTGGTTCAGTCAGCTCCAGATGAAGGCCCAAGGTAGAGATATGTGCCATGTTTCCTGCTTTGGAAGTAGGTGCTTTCCAGCACTGTTAATCCACTGTCAGCCACTACACCTAAATTCACAAGCCTGCTGAGAACTCTTTTGGCATAGTAGGATATGCCACAAAACTTGACGCTTCACTGCATTTCTGATAATACTTCCATTGCTGCTCTGAGACAATCCCATCAGATTTATCCACATTAAATTTAATTTCTACTTAAAAAAAAAAATTAAATCTGCTGAACCTTATGCTGTGATAAGGTATAGGAATGAATGTTTAAATATTTTTTCTGTAATTCTTAAGGATTTACACAAGAAAAAGTGATTATTTTCCTCCTGAATGGATTGCAGTCCAAACAGGATAGCTTTTATGACAAAATCAGACTAGACTGGGGTCCTTGTGACAGGAATTGGTCCTACATTTTAGAGATTATTATTCCTTTGCCAAAGTTTGTTATTTGCTTGCAAAGTTTTCTGAAGATTTAAATGCCAAAGCTGCTACAATGGCTTCTCAGGAGAGCTGCTTACCATCCCAGACCATTCTGCTCAGATGTTTGCGCTGTTCACCCACAGAAGCGTTAACTCTTTCCGCTGGGAGGGAGCCCAAGAGGTGTGAAGGTGCTGCAACTCGTGATGGGGATCATTTTCCTACTGACTTGTCTGGGGGCAGACCTGGATACTGAATCAAAAAGAATGGTAAAGGAGAAGGCAGCTGAACTCATTTAAAGGGCAGCTGAGTAGACTAGAGTATTCCACATTACCCATCAGAAAATTATTTCGGCAACTGAGGTGCTGCCTGCTTCTGCCTCTGAAGACCTTCGCTTCCATCACACACTATGGGCTGAATTGTTACCTGTTGCCAGATTTTAGCTGGTTCAGGGCAAAACATAAAGCCAAATCAGGGACCTGGTTATAATTCCCTGAATTATATGTCTCAATAGACAATCCTGATGCTGCAGTCAGTCTCTGGGACTGCTTTGATGTGTCAGCTGAGGAGAACAGCCTACAGTATCTCCTGACCCCACTCCTATCATCTCATTGGCATTAATGTAGGGACATGGCAGAGGAATACCCTCTTGCAGGGCTCTCACAGAGGGTGAGAGGCTGACTCATCCTTCAGAAGCTGCTTCTCAGAACCCATTTCACCTAGAAATACACTACACACATCATATGCTAACAAATAATTCAAGAACACTTCAATGGTTTCCACCTGTGGCTTGAAGAGAGTGACTGATGGTGGAGAGTAGAACAGAGAAGAAAAAGGGGATGTGGATTTTGTAAGTGTCCTGTCAGGGATGATGGATGCTGTAAGAACATTTTGCCTTTTATTGCACATACTTATCTGACGGTTCTGCTTTTTGTTGCAGAGTGCGCTGAAAAGTGAAGTCTTGCGTGTAACTCTAAAAGATGCCTTTTTTCTTAATGCCGCCTATATTTTGTCTGCAGGCAAGGGTCTACTGCCCAGCAAAAGGGAGCTGACTGTTGTTTTTCTTCAGAAGAAACTGCATGCAGTTTTAGTAGTTACAACAGCAGGGGGACTAATTGCATTCACTAGAGTCAAACAAATGAACAGTGTCTAAGGACTGATTCTAGGCTGCAAAGATTATCTGTGAAAGAACTCCTCTTTCCAGCCTCGACAGTGACATTGTCCCAGGTGAAGGAAAGCAAGCACCCTGTTAACCAAAAATCTGACTTTTTTTTTTTTCCCCAGCAGAAGTGATATTTAAAAGTTGAGAGACATTTGTCTTAGACTCTGACTTCTTTTTCAGTTATTTCCATGCATACACTAAAAAACCAATAATCTTTGAAGGGCAAACACCTCCATCAGAGGTAGGAGAAAAGTATATGAGGTTATTATCTTGTCACAGTGTTAAACGGGACAGCTTCTTGGCATTCTGGAAAAGAGGAGTTGACAAAGAGCTATGGTGTGGCATACTGTTCTGTGGGACTGAATCTGATATTCTGAGATGTGAGGTTATGGTTTGTATGCTAATGGGAACCTGGATGAGGAAACCATTCATTCTTCAATGAGATCATATTCCCCTGTTCCTCATATACCTTACAAAGGAGATATGTGGGCAAATAAATTGCTACTAGTAGATGTGCATTTTTCGTTCAAGGCTTCTGTGTTCCTGAGTTTGGATGGAGATTTTCTATTATAATTACAATTATACATAAAACATTGTGCAAAGAGAATTTGCCACTGTTCCTACTCCTCTATGGTGTCTCTCTGAAAGCCTATGCTCTGTACATAGAGCTACTCCTTGAAAAGTTGAGAAATAGAATTGTAATTAAAAATAAGAAGTAAAATATTGCTTGGCTATGAAAAAAGTATCAGGTCTGTTGTATTTCATCTGTAGCCAGGATAAGACTCCCTTGGGATTACTCCAGTCCTCAAAATACAGTTTTCTTATCGTATTCAGGACATCTTACTAGATTCCTTGTTAAATGGAGAGATTGAATTTCATTGGGATTCTCAGTCTACCCTGACCTTTTTAAGTAAACCATAATAAAAAGCACAAGAAGAATCTGATACCATAAGGGTACGCCATATTTGGGCCAGCAGGTGATATTCTTTGATATTTGTGGTGACCATCAATCTGCCATTTCTCTGCATTGTATACGCCAATATCAGGGACGTTAGACAAACCAAACCAATCCCAAACTCTCTGAATTCTTTGTAAAATTTCATACCTCTTTTGCTTTTTTTTTGTCCAACAAAGAATAATTCTTTTCTTTCAAAGATCAAAGACTGATACCCTATGTGGGTCTGGCACAAAAATCTACATCTCCTCAAACTGTTAAATATTTATTTGCTGCTATTCAACTGCCAGACATAATCAGTTAGACATTCTTACAGACTTTGATGGCTGTGGAAGATGTTCGTGACAATGATATCTCTTCCAGATTATGACTAAGTTGTTATATGACATGATTTCATAGGTTTATTTTGGGCTTTGTCCTGCTTGTGCTGAAGTCTGTTATAGTTTTGGCATGGGTTTTAATAAAAGCAAAACTGGCCATTCTTTGCATTTCATGACAAGGCTAAAAAACAAAAGCATTTCTAAAGGCAGAGACCAAAGCATTTAATGGTAAATGATAGCAGATTCATCACCAGGTTAGACACTTGAAATATGGCAGTCCACTTTGAAAAGTTACAAAACCCATTGCCTACCATCATTCTCTGCAGAGGATCTATTGCATCTGCCTGTCAGTTTGCATGTAACTTGAATCTCTTGACACAAGGAAAAGGTAAAATAAAACGCTGTGTAAAAATCACTGTGGACTTGCAATGTACCCAAATATGATACTCCAGTTCAAAGAATGGTGTTTGAACCAGACTACAGTTACTGACAAACATGTTATTAATGATCAGCCATCAAATGCTTTTGATTAAAGAGAGAAATCCTGTAGCACTAAAGAAGGCTATTTCTCTTTTTTTCCTTATGCTATAGCGGAGGTACTTAGAGAAAGGTGAACTGCTTTTTAAAAAGATTAATTACACCTGCACTATATTTTTATCCTCTTTGGACATCAAGAAAAAAGAGAAGCTGACTTGTCTTGATAGTATTTTATCTATAAATGACACAGAAAGAAACTCCTTAGTTACAGGAGCTAAGTGAATAATATATAATGCTGCATGAAGCATTGCACTGAGAATCCCAGCTATGTTCCAGACATTTTTAGGACAATTTAAGAAAAAAGAAAAAAAAGAAGATTTGGCCCTGTTTGTCTTAACTAGAAGCATTTTTTGAATGCATTCAGATAAGAATGTAATGGGACAATGTTCCATAGACCCCAGACATTAGTGCCAGCTTTTCAAAGGTATTTAGACATCTTAGGAGATAGATAGATAGATAGATAGATGCTTCTGAACTTTTCAGATACACCAAGACAAATTAGAAGCTGAAGACCTAGGCTAATTTAATGCCAGACATCTATCCTGCTTAGACTTGTTTGAAAATCCCAGTGAGTCTGCAGTCACATGCTTAGATCCCTAGACACATTTATGAGACTGTCCCAGTACTGACAAACCTGGCCCAGAGCTCATGCAAAATTGGATGTTCACAGTGGTATGCATCATTCTGTGTGCCCTTGAGCATGGTGTCTTCTTTCTTCCTGTGGCTATTAAGTTCAGCTCAGATTTTGTGTGTTGATGGTGGCCTGACCCTTTTACATGTCACCCTGTGTCCTCTGGTGTTTTGGAACCATGATGCTGGATCTAGTCCTTGCTAGCTCACGTGTTCTGGGTTTTCACCTTCAGTCCTCTAGCTGGATGTCTCTCCCGGCATATGCCTTGATATGTGAAATTCATTCTCCTCAGCCAGCAGGCAAGGCAGAGCTCAGTGGAGGACATCAGTTATGAGGAGAAACTTAAGGGGAGAGGGTTTGACTTATGCAGACCTGCTGAAGGTAGATCTGGCATTGAACCTACTGTGTGTGTGTGGTTGGTTTGTAAGTGTTGGTGTGGCTGAGGTCCTCCAAGGGCATAAGGCTGTGATGCATGAACAGATAAACTGTACATATGCTGCAGCCTCTGGACAGAAACTTCCATTACTGTGGCTTGGAAAGTGGCTGGATTGCCAGTGATAAGACAGACCATGGGCTGAAACTCCCCACGCTGCTGGGGGTGGTAAGGTAGAGATGAAGGTCATGCCCCTGTTCTCCTCTAGCCTGTAATCAGGCAGATAAAAATCAAACTGCATCATACACAATAAAGATGCCAGTCATGCATGAAGAGCCATAATTACAGACCTCTTTGCCTGCGCAGAATTCAGTCATATTTTTACTCTTCCAAAATGATCCTGGCAGAGGATTGGCATGTCAGAGAAGGAACGAATGTCACCTTTTCTTGTAGCTGCTGGTTGCAGTGGCAGAATGCTAGAGACGAATATATTCGGTGAAGCTGTTTTTTCCATATGAGGTAGAGTGTTGTTTCTTGAGTTACACTTCTTTGGCCGAGTCAAGCATTTCCTGTGAGGACTGGACGTATTCATGCCCAGGCCCTGATCTTGCAATCTGATCTAACTGGGGGAGTTACATCTTATGCAAAGATGAAAAGCCCTCAGAGGATCTCTGCCTAGGTGAAACGGTCTGCCAGGCTAGAACTGATTGCAGAACTGGAACCAGCAGCTGAAAACTCAAACTGACCCAGAATAAAATACATAGGTAGAACCGCCCCTCGTGCCCCCCTCCCCCCCGCCAAGCTTCAGAGGACCTTGAAAACCCACTATGCTCACAGGAAAATAATTATTCAATGGTTTGATCCAACAAACTCTTTTCAGAGTTTTCTACCTTTTCAGGCTGACTTAATGTTTTTTATTACAGTTTTTTCAGTTTTAACTTGGACAGTATTCCCCAAAGTGTAGACAAAGCTGCAATTTGAGAAGATATTTTCCCTCTGCAAAATGGTTTGCAGTTTTTCATTGTGTAAGGAGTTGTAGGCAAACCTGAGGTGGCTTGCGGAGAATATGATAAATTTGCAAGGCATACTGTACTTAGAGAAAAAAGATGGAAAAGTTCCTCTATGCTTATTTTCTCCGCCATTTATAATCATTAGGCTTTAAATGCCCCATACATCTCTGTCATTTAGATAAGAGGCATTGATTGCTTAACTGCTGCACAGACATTTCATACACCTGGTTTTAGATGACATTTCAGGGGTAGAAAGAGAAGGAAGTACTGTAAAAAGTGTTCACAGTTTGCAATGTCAAACTTTATTACATAAAGTCATAAACAACCCCAATTAGTAAGTAAGTAGGTTCATAGCCAGGGTTTTAAGCCAGCTCTGGCTTCATTAAATGTTTCCTGCAGTCAAGCAAGGCATTGGGATATATAAACTGAGCCCTGATTTATAATAAAACACAGTAAAGTTTTAGAAAAGCTTTGCTTTTCCTTCTGATTGATTTCTTGTCAAGGTCCAGCAAAGCCTGAGGAAGGGGTTAAGTAGAGGTCTTGAGGGACCACTTGACATCTGCTACACTTGTGACTTTTTGATCTTGTTTTTTTTCCTCGCTTTGAGGGATGCCCTACAGTAAAGGCCATGTGTGCCTGTGTGTGTTTCCCAGAGATGGCCAGGGCTGGGAGGGGCACAGTGGCCAGGGGAGCAAAGAAAACAGCTCCTTGATGACAGATCAAATGAAGGCAAAAAAAAGAGGAGAAGGGGGATTACATGCTCTGTAATCATGATAATGGGAAGGAAAACACTGGGGGTCTCAAGTGTGAAAGCCTTTGTCCAGAGGAATGTAAGTGTCAAGGATGTTTTGATATTATAAACCAAAACTTCACCTGAGCGCCCGGGAGAGCAGCATTTGCCTGCTCCTCCATGTGCAAGTGGCCAGCTCTGGGCCTCGTGGTGCACTTTCCCCTTCCTGGGCACCTCAGGCAGCCAGGGGGAGGCTGGGGGCCTTGCCATGGCCCTGGGGTGCCAACAGAGGTCTGGGCAGCCTGCGAGGTGTGCTGGGAGCTCAGGGCAGGTGGTGGGAGGCCACGTATCTCATGGAGAAAGCCACTGAGCTGGCCTCCTGCGCTGGTCACTTTGGAGGGTGACATCTAACTTCTCTTGTACTTCTGCCTCCCAGCCTGTTCTTTTTCCCACACCCCCTCACTGGTCCCACCAACTTGTGGCTTCATTAGTTAAAAAAAGATTGTTTATGAGAAGCCAGTTCAGCTACTTGGTGGGTGACATTGTCACAGGGGCTACTGCTGGCAGCATGGAGATGTCTGCCTTGGAGGCACCTGCTCTGCAGCATGGGCACTGAGGTCTCTGAGACCCATGAGGAGGCTTCAGTGCATGGGACAGCCTCCTCCAGACATGGCCTCTGGGCACCACGGCAGCAGTCTTTCCCTGGGGCGTCTGTAGGTCCTGGGGTGCTGCCAAAGGGTGCTGGTGCTAGGCAGCCATTGAGTGTCCGTGGACAGCCACACCAGGAAGAAAGGGATGCTTCTTTGCTCACTGAGGCTCCCACATCTTCTTGGGTCACTTTTGCATCTTGTTGCATTGTTGCACTTTTGCATTCTTTGGGGGAAAAGGAGTGCTGACTTGCTTCCTCAGGCAAGTTTATTGTGTATTGGGACATTTTGTGAATGAACAGCCTGTTTAACCCATGGTTTACCCATTTCTCTTAAAGGCTTTTTTCTCCTTCTTCTTTCCCTTCCACCTCCTTTAGTTGACTGGCCTCCATTCCCAAACTATACGTCAGTGATGAATTCAGTCAAGCACTGGCCTCTAGACTCCCACAAATGTGGGTGTTTGAAATTGCACTCAGGTTTTAACCCAACAGCATGGCTCTGTCTCCAGGTCCGACACTAGGATTTACAAAATAAGGAGAAATATGGCCACCTTCGTGTGAGCGGAAGGGTCAATTTCCTTCTGGTGATCCCACTTCTTCCTTGAGACAGCTATTTCCTAGGAACGGGTGTACCACAGTTTCTTGTAACGTGGAATTTCCCCAGCCCTCATCACCGCAGCTGTAATAGACAGTTGTGCAAAAGCTGCTGGCTGATATGCCGGCATCTGGAAGTTGCACGGGGACAAGCTTGAACGAGAAGTCATCTTCCTTTCATGTGCCATGATTTCTGCAAAACTGGGGTCTCCAGTGAGGACTTAAACTAATCTCACATAGTTTATGAGTCAAAATCCATTTACAATGAGAATGACCCCCACTGACCAGAAGTTTAAACAAATGCCCTCCGTACGCATTTCCTACAGTGGGGATCAAGTTCCATATGTATGATGTAAGCAGGCCTCAAACAAGCCTCTCACCTATACACGGAACAGAAATCATTTGCGAAGAAAACTGAAATGACAGCCATATGCATGGGACGTTTTATATGCTATGGCCAGGCTTGCAGACCTCAAGTAGGAGGATCTTCTGATCTGAAGATGCAATTGAAAACAGGTGCCCGACACGCTGCACATAAAAAAGTATACAGGCAATTTGGGAGCTCTCCGGAGATTCTTTCAACTGCTGAAAATATGGAGACAACTTCCCAGCCCCCGCTCCTGTGCTTCCCCTCTAATTCCCCTGCTCCCCCTCCTCCCAGAAACAGAGGAAACTGCCAGGCCATGGTGATGCTGCCCCGTTTAGTAAAAGAAAATGCGAAAAAGATTAAGGAGGATCCATCAAAATGTCAGCCTGATCTTGAACTGCTGGAAAAGAAGCTTTTTTTTATTCACGTGTCTGTCACAAAGACCTGGGTGACCTTGTTTTGCAAGTGGAAGCCTTTGACTGTGACCTGGGCATGCTTCCTGTGTCCAACTCCTATTTAGCAAATAAACTAAAAGTACTGCCCATGTTTATGGTAAACACCTGATTAGGTTCCACTAAAAAAAAAAAAATTGCAGCTGGATAATACAGGACCAGATTAGGTTTCCTTTATATTTGTTGTCACCAAATGCTCCCGATCTTTTTGAGCTCTAAGGCTCATTAAGTGGATGTTTTAAAATGGTGCAACAGACAACGCAGCTGTATTTCATTTGTAGATAATTGATGCAATACATGTAATAACCCAACTAGATATGTTGACTCATGAGCTAATTTAGGTGTAGATGTTACAGCACTTGTGCAGCTGGAAATGTTGCCATCACACAAATCAGTTGCAGATTAATGGAGTCAGGTCCCTGTCTGCACTAGGAAGAGATAAAAGGCCACAGTCAAATATAAAAACAAGTTCTGAAGAGTTTTTGTAAGTTTAAACAGTATTTGAAAATATTTTCCCAACCACAATGTAATATGAACCTGGAATTGTTTAACTATATGGTGATTTGGCAATTTTATATATAGTGGATTCATAAAGCTGAGAACATGTGTAAGGAGAAAGGAGTATGGCCTAATGTTTAGAACGTGAGGCAGAGACGAGCATTTCCGCTCCTACTATTTGCTCTGATACTGAGTGACATCAGTAAAATTGTCTGGGTCTCTGTTTCCCGATGTGGGTTCTGGGTGATGGTATTTACTAACTCCTGCTCCAGGACCTGCTGTCATTCAGTGACATAACCAAATAGTTAGAATGTAGTGCTGAAGCCAGAGGGATCTGGGATCTCTTTTCACCTCCACACATTACTGGCATCCCATGCCCCATTTGCCTCATCCGTGAAAGAGAAGAAAAAATGTTTATGCATTTTCTGGATCCTTTTTGTAATCTGTGGTGGAAAACAAACAAATATGCAATTCTGACATACTATTATGACTGTTCTTATCACTAACATCATAGCAACATTTAAATACTGACTGTGTACAAGTGTATTCCCAACCATTAACTGGTGAGTCACTTCATATATGCCTCTATGTGCATTACAGTGAACTTGATGCTAGTGATCAGCATACCTGATGATAGTTAATGGATGAATCGATAACTAGTTCCAGGAGGAAAAGGAAAAATAGGACTGGGCTCCTGCGAATGTATGCCTCAAAGCTGGGTTATCTGCTGCCTTCTGAAGTGTAAACACTGACCAAGGCTTTTCCTCTCCTTGGGGTGTTCATGATATCTTTCACCCATGTGGGCTCCCTGAGGACAAATCAGGGTTGAGTGCAGCCTGTAGCCTCTGCCCCATTGCTTTCTCCCCTCTATTTAACTGTCTCTTTCCAGAAAATGCATGAAAGTATTTTGCACTGTGTCCTCTGCACATTGGTTGAAACTGACAAGCAATGACAGAGTATCTGAGGTTTGTACTCAGAGGTACAAACAGGCAGATGCACAGATAGACATACAAGTACATCTCCTCAGGAAACAGGCTAAAAGCTGTTTCCTTGACTTTTTTCTACTGATTCAACTGTCTTCACTGTGTTTGCTTTCTGCCTAATGCCGCTTGTTTCAGTAATCATTTGGAAGAACTAAACTGGAAATAGAAGTGGGTTAGACGACAGTTCTCAAGATTTTTTTTTTTTTTTTATGAGCCCATTATAGCAAATAATTTGGGATCTCTCTGAATGTTATTTGCCAGGAAACAAAGTCACAGCTTTGAAAGTATCAGTTCAGGCTGAGTATTTCCAGACTGGCAGGAAAATGCTAGCCAGACCCTTTTCTTGTGAAATGGAGACATTTCTATGGCTGGTATCTGATTCAGCAATTTCACAGCAATGGATCGAATGCAATCTATCTATAGTTTTAGGGCATCCAATTTCAGTCACTCCTAAAGAATGCCATCACAAGTTTATTATGCAGTTGATAATATTTTCTCTGTGAACACAGGAAAAAGAAACTCTTTTGGCTGGAAAGGAAGTATAGGAAATTAGAATTAGTATTAGAATCCACAGAACAACATATATAAATGTATATACATAAACATGTATTTGGACTACATTGCTTACTTTGTTCATATTGACTTGTGTTTTGGTTACTGGAATGATTGCTGATTGAATATGTGTACTTAATTGCTGGTTGCTGGTAGAATGAGCAGAAAACCTTACTCAGTAATACGGAGTGGAGGTAGGACACCCTGGGGTTAAACACTTCTAAAGTGTAAAAGGCCATATATGAGCTATTTGAGGAAATCCTGCTTCTTCGACTATCACCAAATGTGGCTTTATGAGAAGCAACATATGGAAAGGACAACAGACAGCAAAAACATCCCATTCCATCCATAGGACTATTGTGGAATTGCTTCTCACATTTCTTTGCAGTCTGAAGAAACCAGGCTTCTCCTTGGGTGTTCCATCTTAGTTTAAGATGGACATGAATACAGATTCTTGTTGTTTTATAACCTCCTTTTTCTTCAATATTGTTCCTCCTGTTTAATATAAGCAACACTTTGACTGAAGTATGTTGCCTGGTTGTTGTTATATTTATTGCTGTTTATATGGTCTGGGAAGGAAAAGCAGCATTTACTAAAGTCCAGCTGTACTTATTGAGAATGCTTAGCTGACCAACAAGATGAAGCACAAGAGTAGAGATTTGAAGGAGCACTCCAGAGAGGTCAAAAGGGTGGATAAAACTATAAGTTATAGATATGCAGCAACTGGCCTTAACCTGAAACCATGTTAGGATGAGTGGTGTGTGTAGAATCACATCAGTTCCAGAACATGGAGTTCAACTCTGTGATGCTTCAAAGCAATGGTTTCTATTTCAATGCAAATTTGACAATGATAGATGTTAATCACACTCCTTAACGAAGAACCAGAGGCATAAAAGTGAGTAGTGTGGCATATGAATCCCATAAAAGAGAAAAGAACCACATGCAGTAGATATACGTAACTGGTCAGGAAACCAATCAACACCTCTAAAATGTGGCTACATGGTGGCATACAATACTTCAAAGTTAGCAGAGTTTGCAGTGAAAACAAGAAGATCACAGTTTTACAAAATTTCCAATAAGGAATTTTACAACTGCAGGAAAAATAGAGCAGAATTAGTCTCTGAACTGAGATAGCCTTATTGATACAAAAGTGTCAAGAAAAGAAAATACTAGTTCTGAAAAAGATTTTTTTTTTTCCATTCACCACCATTGAGGGAAAAAAATGTTTGCCTTAACCCTGGTCCTGAAAAGGTTTAATTTACTTGCCCAATTTCAGACATGAGTAGTCTCACTGACTTCAGACAAAGGGTAGTCCTGCTGAGATCAATGGTGGTAGTCACATATATAATGTTAAGTACATGCATGCGTCTTTTCAGCACCCACATCTCAAATGCCTACCAGAGAAATAAATACACCTGGAAATAAATATCAAAGTGCAAAGAGAAATTTTTTTCCCAGCCTGAGATGAGTATTCAGGAAATGGACACAATAGCTCATTTGTGATACATTTTATCACTTCTGAAATGTGTAAGTGGAATCACTTGTGGAAAACGCAGGAAGATTACAGTCCAAGGTGTAGGGAAATTACAGCCTATGAGTCTCCCTCTCTCACTAATCACACGTTAGCTGGGATCATCAAAGATTTCCCAAATGTCTTTGTGAGTGGGATTGTAGGTGAAGTTGAACATTTATAGGCTCAGAAATTTGTCCAAGGTTCTCATTTTATTTCAATATGAACTCATGTTACGTCTGTTGAAAATTCTACTGACAGTCCTATACATGTAATTTATGACATTTCCTATCAAGATGTTTAGCTGAATTAGAAACACTTGTGAAGAAGCCCGTCTGCAGCCAGTTAAAAAGCATTTTTGTAGCAGAGGTGAGGGCTGTTGAGGCAACAAAGGCGAGCTCATCTTACTTTTGTTCCGATGGCTGTTGATCAAGCAATTGCACCATAAACTGTTTACAGCTGTGGCTTTTGTTACGGTGACAAAGAACATGTTTAAGGGTAGACAGAAAGCTATGCTGTGTGGTAGTTCACAATGACCATGCAGTTTACACACCAAACAGCCCAAAACGTATTTCTGCAACATCCAGGCTTCTCAATGAAGTGGCACTGGTTTGTTCTCTCTTCTTTGTCATTTGTTTTACTGAGCTGGTTACCTGTATGTCTGTCCTATTTTCCCAGCTTAACACCATTGAGACCATGGTGATGATATGCCTCCTAGCTCACAGGCTTAATTTTAGGCATGTGAGCTGTTCTATTTAAACGGGTAAGATTAAAATTAAAGATGCCCATAGGTTTGAAGGGCATTATTATTTACCCAGTGCGGGGAATGTACTTGTTCCTTCTGTCACACCAAAGGAGAGAATTTGAATTGCTAAAATTCATCTACCTGAGCCTTTTTTAAGATCAGACAACTTATTTAGCTGTGTGGACCAGAGATTTAGCTCTCTGTTTTTGCACAGTTTCCTTATAGTTTTGTTCTGTACTTGTCTTCACAGACAGGATAATTTCACAAGAAAATGGTGAGAACTGGCTTCCTTGGAAGGCCGAATCATTGCCTGCCTTCAAGTTGTCCTTGCCTGGGTGCAGAAGCCAGGGTGTGGACGCTCACATGGAAACAGCCCTTTTGCCCCTCTTGTGTTACATGGGTACACAATGGGACAACAGGCCAAATTCATTTCATGTTTAGCTGCCTAAAGCATAGCTATCTGTTGTAAGTCGGTAGTCCACTCTGCCTTCATGGTTACTAGATAAGCAGCTCCAGAGATTGCCTGTCTTCAGATGAGATTTACTGCCCTCTTGAGGTATTCATCTTTCTCCTCCAAGAACAGAGGGAGCTTAACAGACCTTGTGCCCTCGTGTAGGAAGTTTGTATCAACAACAGCCAGCTGACGTACCTTGTCACACAGGCCGCACTCCGTGGCGAAAAAACCACTTTCTGCACAGACATCTTGGAAGCTGTAGAAGAAACTGGCAAAATTAGCCCAAATCAGCCTGGGTTCTCCTGTTATGACGTGGCCATATGGCATTCCCTTACCTCACGATGCGCCACCTCATGGTGCGATGCTCTAACTCTGTTTCCAACAAATGATCCAGGTTACACAAAATCCATGTTCATCCTTATTAGAACACCATTGACCTGCACTGCCTCTGCAGACTTCAGGAGCCAGGTCTTCTGGAAAAGCCAAACACAATTAGCTGGAATAAATGGCTCCTGGCCAAATTTGCTTGTAACGTTACTAATTTCAGTGTTCCTGAGCTGACAAGACTTGCTTCAGCCTGGCTCTTGTCTCATGATTTGCTGGGTTATTACCTGAGAACATTACTTTGAATACCTGCTGGTTGGTGTTGCCTGGGTTTATTCCACCTGCATTATAAAGCCAGCAGTCGGACTGGATGATGTTTTCCCAGAACTTTGAAGGCCCACAACATTACAGCCAAAAGTCTCCAAAGTGTTTTGAAAATCATATGACCACCGCATTGGTAGTAACCTATCTGAGGTGAAGTAAGTTGTCACGTCCTTCTGCAGAAGACTCTATTGTCTCTGAGACTTCTGCTCTTGATTTTCTGCTCTTTTAAGAGTTTATTTCAAAGTTCATTTCCAGATTAAAAACTTCATACTTTGACTCATAAAAGCTTTTTTTTCAGAGGGGTAGTTTAGTTTACACTGCTTAGATACAGTCATATGTGTCTGATCTTTGATATCAGGAGAGTTACACTCTATTTATGCAGGAGAGATACTTGCTGCTTATATGTTTTTTCTATATTAGATATTAACATATTAAACTGGAAAGAGGAGATACATTTTTGGTGAACCAAAATAAGAAAGTAGTTGCCTAAAAAAACCTATTAGGATCCCTAATTAGTACCCCTTAGATTAAAAAAAACCCAACCTTGCAGATAAATGTAGAGGAAAGATACTATGAGATAAAGATATCATGGGAACCTTACACTAATCAAAATCTTCTGTGACTGCCTTATTAAGATACTTGCCTTAAGAGCAAAACATATGGTAGAAACCTCAAGGAGATAGGCCCTTTAGCTCACCACCAACAGAAGTGTAAAATGCTCCCAATTCCTTCAAGGATTTAAGTAATGCTTGCTTAGGGTGTTTCATTCACTAGCAAACATGGTGATTTGTGAAGCACGACTAATGTGTCCCTGGAAAGTTCCAGCATGAAATAAGACTAGGTGTGAAAGCCTGTCAGGGTCCAAAGACATATGATTTAAGGGGAAGCACTCCCTGAAAATGTGAGGATGAGTGTTACTAACTTAATCCATATGATATCTTCTCCCCCCCAAATGTATGGTAGAATGTAGAGCAGAAACGCATGAAGCAGACATTAGTCATTGTCTACAGGTGATATTTCTTCCATGAATTTATCAGCAAGGGTTGCCATGCTCTGTTTAAACATTTGTACAATAGATTAGTGTGCAAAGACGGAAAGTAAAGGAGCTACCCTATGTTTACTTGCAGATGCACACACACTTGGAAAATTTAAAAAGGTCCTTGTTATATTACAAATGTAGCTCTGCAGTCTTACACAGTAAGACTAGTAAAGCTAGGTGTCTGGGCAGGTACGGAGGGGTGGGAAGGTAACTTCCTGCCACCAATGCTATTACGTGAATGACTAGATGCATGATATGATTTTCTGTTGTTTTTTACTTTCTTTTGAAGCCTGAGGATTGCCAGAAGCAGGATGCAGTCTGCTCTGATTTTGCTTGGATGATCCTAGATTTTCTACTATCAGCACAAAAAAATAACATGTAACACGTACAATTTAATCTAATATTAAGCTGTACAAGATATATCTGTACAAGCACAGAAAAAAAAGACATCCTCCATTCAGCGTACGGTCTTGGGAAACAGCTAGAACAGGGAAGAGCTTTGAAATCATCCAGTTAATTCCTCTAACATGGCACAGGATTGTCCTGAAGGTAAACTGCAAGGCCTAATTTTGGTAGTGAAAGGCATATGGGGTATTAGTTCATGGGACAACTGAAAGAGTATGTCCTGTTTTTCTGGGACATAGTATGGGATGCACTAGGGAAGCTTCTGGCTTGTAAGGTTGCCACTACACCTTGGACAGAAGTACATGAAAAAGGGATAGAAAAGAGCAAGAGGAAGTCTTAACTCTGCTGCCTAAGTCCTTGTCTGCTCCTTGCTACACTTTGTCCATCTGACAGGAAAAGAGATGACTGCAGAGCAAATCTGACACAGCTCTGTAAAGGTAGGTACGGTCGGAGAAGGTGGGCAAAGAGCAGCCGTTTACTGCACCAACTCAGTGCCCCTGTGAAGAGACACATGAAGCGCTACATGAAGTGCTACTACTGTCCACATGAAGGAAATGTGCTTCTGTCAGCTGTTAATCCAGCTATTGTGGTTTGCCCAAGGCAAAGGCACAAATTGGTTCCTCTCAAGAAACAAAGGTAGGTACTAGGAAATCTGTATGGAAATTTGAAGTGATTTGTTCCTGTGTTCTAGCTAATATAAAAAGCTTGAATCCCAAAGAAAGCCTCTAAAGAAGTCACAAATGCAACAGACAAATGGCTCCTGGTTATAACAAGCCAATGCCTTACATAGTTTTTAGAGCTAAAGAAGTTTGGATTGGAGTAGGTGAACTTCCTTAAAGTACAAACTGCAAACATTTCAAAGTAAATCTTATGTTTTTCTATTGCTACTCTTCCTCTTACAATCTGTAAAAATCAACTCATTGCAGACTTCTTAAAAATAGCAAAATCAAACTCAAGCATCTACACCATGTCAAATTCTAGACCTCGCTGGTACCTCCCTGCCTGGAATTGGATATCTTTCCAATCCAAAAGTGTAAAGACCTTCCTGTGGGTAGTGGAAGAGGGAATAACGCCTTGGCAGCCCTGTTTTCATCTGTCCTCTGTGTGCTGTTTTCTTTGGTATTGTCATTTTATTTGTTTTAAAGTAAAGAACAACTGAAACAAGCTATGCAGCACTGTCCCACCAATTTGCAGCCTCACAGATCTCACTGCAAAGGAATGGCTGTATGGAATGAACTGTATTTAGGAATATTCCATGCTGATAATATTTTCTTGCTGTCTGTACACTGAAACAGGAACAGCTACAACATCTGCTTCCTCATCCACTGATGTTTCCTTGTTTTATGTAGCTGGAATAATTTCACCTAAAATGATGAATTGAGCTGCTATATTGAGTCAAGCTGTAACCGTGCCACATTTTATAATATAATTAAAATTATATTTATAATATAAATATAATATAATTTTGTGATTCAGTCTGGGCACATGGATTCTGGTATAATGTGAGGGAAAAGATGTAATATTTTTATTGTAGAAAACAAAACTTTGGTACTTAAAAGAATATTCATAATATATTGAAAAGGGAAAATGAAGGGTACATGTTGTCAGGTTACCTTCACATCTGATTTCCCTTGAAAGTAACACGTCTTGAAATTTTCTTCTGAACTGAAGAGCTGTAACAGTAAATACACTGTTTCTCTCGGGCAATCACAGGTTGTTTACTGTCCAGTGTGATATGGCAAACACACTGAAAAGAATGGAAAATATTTTATAAAAACAAGAAGCTGTAATGAGCTGCCTCTGAAATGGGACTATAATGGCCATGGTATTTTGGAAATGTTAAATACAACAGAAACACGTCCCAGGGATTCAAAAGTAAAATTTTTCCCTGTGGGTCATACTTGAACTGATGCCGCTGCAAGTTATTAAGAAGCACTGCACAGATGAAGGTGTCAGCTATGAGATTTGAGATTTATTCTTTGTGACCATGATGGCCTGATAGCATCTCCCCAGAAGAAAAGGGCCTGCTACTGGTTCACTGAAGTACAAATGCACAGGCATGTTGCTAACGCAACCTTCTTCTGCTTTTTGAACGCACTTCTATTCCTCATCTTTACTATGTCTTGTGACAGTGAGCTCTACAGCGTAATTATGTGCTGGCTGAAAAAATACTTGACTTTGTTTGCTTTAAACCCGGTAGTTTGTTCCTGTGCTATGCAAAAAACCAGTGAATAATTGTTCCCCAACCATTTCTTCAAACCATTCACCATATTTATTATCGGACCTGGGCCATCTCCTCCCTTCAGCATTCCCTGCTTTCCACCAAGGAGTCTGAGCATATTTAGTTTTTCCTCATATGGAAGCTGTCCCATGTCTTTGATCATACGTGCTGGTGTTTATAGGCTCTACATCTTGAGGCACGAACAGCCATTTAAACAAAAGGACATCTTCTGTGAGGGGCTTCTCTTCTCTCCTGCAGCAGGTGAATAACGTCAAGTCACAACAAACTGCTAATAGGTTCCACCTTGGCTCTGACTGAGCACTGATGGGTTTTGATTTCCTCCCATCTACATGCTGGACCAAACAGTGTTTCTTGTGTGTGGTTAGTGTTTAAGGCCTCATTGTGTACACAGCCTTGAAAGACATATTTTTATAGGTAAGCACCTCATAAAATATTTTTCTGAAGACATTTATCAAGAGAGACTTTGAAAAACCGTAAGGAGAGGGGAAGGAGAAGGCGGGGGAAGCACAACATGTGCTTTTCAGCTGCCACAAAGCCCTGCAGCAGCAGCCTTCATGTGAGAGGCGACGCTTTGCACATTACAACAGGGAATCAAAAGATTTATACTCAACACTCCATATATATGACTCTCTACGGCATCATTTTGAAAGGGTGATTATTGGTTTGACATGAGGGAATATTTTACATTAAATGCTGAAAGTTCTCTATGTACATAGCAATAATCACCTGATGCTGCTTTTTCTTGCTGCATGGCTTTTAATAATAAATAATCATAATAATGATAGTTAGGTTCTCCAAAATTATCCCATTTGTTTTCCAAGAACCCCCAGGGGCTGGTATTTATCACTTGATGTGAATACTCCCTGCTCCTCTCCCTCCGCTTACACACGCATATAAAAGAAGTGCAGACATATGGGAAGTGCCTCACTTAATTTGATGGCAGCTCTGTTTATTATTATCTCCCTGAGCTGTGGTAATTTTAGTTCAGTTGTTGAGCAATTATTAAACCAGAAGCCGTAGGTCCCCTGTTAGGCTTCTCCCTGGGATCTCCCATTTTCTACCCCCAAAGGTCCAATGTGTTCAAAAGCAATGTACTGACTGCGGAAAAGATGACAGGCAACACCTCTTAAATTCTTGTATAAGTCAAGAGTTGGAGCACTCATTGAGTTTAGACAGGACCAGTTTGTAAACATGTTCTTTATACTTGTGTTTACATGGCAGCTTGGGCTAATTAGGGTCTTTCAGCACATGCAAAGTGGGAGGAAGGGGAGAAGGATGGCCACAAAAAGACTAGACAAGGACTTAGTACAGTGAAAGAGAAAGGTCTGATTTTGGGAGATATGACAGCATGGCACCTGCAAAGTGTAGTTTTTGCTCATGTCTGTTTTCTGCAGAAAAGTTGCCTTATTCCACTAATTTGAGGTACATGCAATAGAATAGTTTCTCCTCTCGCCCTCCTCTCCCCATAGTATTAGCCTTATGGACAAACGAGTTGATTTGGGGTAAAAAGAGGACTGGGCTCAAGTAGAGATATTTTGTGACATAATGGTTTCAGTAGTCATTTCTCCTAAACTTTTGCACTTTCTGCTTTTTCTTCTTTTGTCTTATTGTTCAAAAGAAAAGAAATCAGCAGTTCTGAAATACCACCTGGAAGATGAAGTGCAGAAGTACATGTAAACAAAGATCTAAGTCTACCAGAAACTGACAATAGTAAATGAAAACCTGTCCGGTTTCCTGCAGCTGCTTCTGGAAAAGGCCTGGCTGGTAAAGCCCAGACTTACAGAAGAAATGACATGTGCCCCAGCTGCGACCAGATTTTCACTGAGTGGAGTTCTGGTCATGTAAGACTCCTGCTGCTGTAGCTGCCCTGCCCTCCTCATCCATGCAGCCTGCAGTAAGTGTTATTTCATGACCCTAGCAAGGAGAGAGCGATGGGAAGTCTTTTGACTTGCTTTCTCCCCATCCCATGCTCTGCTTATTCTAGTTCTTACAGGCTTTTGGCCTTGCCTTGACCCAGCCTAGCTCATTGGAGAAGACTGGCCTCACCTGATAGCAGCTGTCAAAGCATTTTTCTTCCCCCTGCTTTCTTCAGCAAAAATAATCTAGACTGTAAATCACCAGCTCCTCTTGTTCAAACCCAGAGACAGCTTTTCTGGAAGCTCACTGGGACAAACGTGAAGTACAAGGGAGTTATGACCTGTTACTAGGGATTTCCTCAGGTCAACAATCAGTACTAGGAAAAGAAACAATGATAGCGCCAAATCTGAAGTGCCATTTACTGTATACCGGATACAAATACAATTAAAGACAAGCTCTTCTTTCCCACCTCCTTTTCCTTCTATGTACCTTTCTGTCCTTCAATGTTTTTTCACTATATATATTTCCTTTCTTCTTTTTCTTCTTTTTCCTCTTGCATCTCTCTTTTTTCCATGCCTTTTGCAGTTATTTCTATACCTGTGCCTTTCTTGTAAAATTACTCTGCTCTCCTCTTTTACAATCCCTTCAATACTTTGTCCTCCGTTTGAGAGTTCCCACCACTAACATAATCTTGTTCACTTGCTTCCTGGCAGGTATGTCCTGTGCCTTCAGGGATGAGAAGTCTTCTGGTGCAGCTGTTCTTAATTTTGCTCCACTAAATCAGCTGGGTGGTGTTGGTACCAATCTATAATTTGGTTGCAGGATGTTTCTTCTGTCTGCCAGATTTGAGGAGGGAGCTAATGAGCCAAGCAGTGGGGACAACTCTAGTTCAGGCCACAGTAGTCCTGGGGTCCTCCAGGTTTTGTTAATTATCCTGTGATCCCACAGGTAAAACTGACCCTGAGGGTAGAGGCCAGCAGCATTCTTTGCACAAGCCATTACATACTTGACTGGCCAGCTAGCGAGTGAGTTATGAGCAGTGCTGGCCACAGCAAGTGCTTTTCAGGGCAAGATGCTGAACACAGCAGTCTCAGCAGTTCGTTTTGGATATATGCTGACATAGCTGAGTTCAGATGATCCAGGATTCAGTGCTGTACGAGCCTTTTTACACAAGGCTGTAACCCAACAGCACATGCTTGGAAGCAAATTTGAACCAAAGCGTTGAGCCTTGCTGTGTTCCCCTGCTGACTAATTTATGTAGCAGCTTGCAGGTAACAGAGAAACAGTTTCTTTTTTCTAGCTGGATCAGAGGTAACCACACTCAGAAACGGCAATGAATCTCTCCAGCTGTATGCATGTGTCCTTCCAGACTACTGAGTTGGTTCAATATTTTGTTCCCTGAAAGAACAAAGCAGCTGGAACAGAAACCTTTCACTGACACCAAAGCACGTTGAATCTCAGACAGCTTCACTTTGTCCTCAAAATCACAATAATGAGTGCGTTTCCAAACCCATTGCCTCACTCCTGTCACGTTGACTCTCCTGCACTTAGGAAAATGTACTGTGTTATGCAAACAAACATGAACTTTACAAACAAGCATTCTTTTTGCCTTAAATTCTGGGCAATTCACAAAAGTTATGAAGCAGAACCTTCCATGAATGCAGGTGCCTCTGAATATAAAGTCTCATTTGCATTTCTCTTTACTAAAGTAGTGCTGTTGCTTTCGATGCCGTCACGAATAGTACAGACATGGTTTTCCAAGAAGACGATCATAATAGAAAAGACCTTTCAGCTGCTCATTTGTAGGTGATGGTATTTTGTTTCTGCTCCCATCTCATAACCATGTTAAGGCCAGGTGAGAAGGAAGTGATCTATAGGAAAGAAGGTACTTTCTCCTCTGCAGTGGGACCACTTTCAGTTACTCTATCATGATGACAGTCTTTGCAATAATCATGAAAATAAATGTTTGCAATGAAAAACCATCTGTTTTGGCCTGACAGAGGTGAAGTGTGTGCCCTTGGTGAGGACTTATCTGCGATAGCCCTGAGCTTTGCAGAATGCACGCGCTGAACTTAAAACTCGCAGGTTTGTTGATGTGGTTCTCTAGGAAGGGACGAATGCTGCTGTGATGTGCATTCCCAGCAGCCATATTGATTTTAGTTGCACTAAGACATGCCCAAATAAAGAACGGAGACTGGGCTAAAATTATAATTGCCTATTTAAGAGGAGTGAAAGCATTTCCTGACTAGACCCAAGTGCAGCCACTCAACATCCCACGCTCCTGCTGCAGTAGAAGACACCATCAGCACTCCTTACACTTGAGTACATGTGACTGAAATTGCCAAGACCAAGTGGCAAAGACTGAATTAAGTCTTGGCTGGTAAAGAAAAGGGGGAGGGAATTCCCAATGGTTTGCTGTATTTTCTGAATTGACATGTATACTCTGATAACCAAACAGTTTCAGACCATCTTTTAAGATCAAAGTTTTTGCTTCTGCTGGAGAAAGACCTCCTGAACCTCACATGATCTGTTGCTAGGGTGGAATCTGCCACACAACAGCTCCTTTGTTTTAACCAGATTGTGCTGCAGAAGGAAGGTTGCACTTGAATGTATTTGAATGCTTTTTTCTACTGTTAAACAGAGCTCCGGGTGTAACACAGTAGCCCCATTTACATTATGTGTATTCTGGCTCATTTCTTCTTATATAGTACCCTTAGTAAAGTTTTTCCTTTTGCAAATTAGAGGCTCAGATTAATGTATTTTATAAACTGTTTTTTTCTCCCTGAAGTTTTAGCTATTTTCATTAAAAAAAAAACCAACAGTGTTTTGGCATTTAACTATATTTCTTTTGTAAACCTTTAGAGCAGCAGCTGTGCTTACTACCAGCATGAGATGATACAAAAACATATTGTTCCTTACAAAAAAGAGAGAAAGATTGAAAAAGGGTGAGAAGGAAAGAGAGAGGCCAGGACCTCTTCTCTCTGGTCAGGCACAGAGACCATCCTAGGACTCCTTCTGAGCCCTGTGGGGGGCTGGCAGGAAAGAATTTGTAGCCACAGGGACATGTTATCCAGAACCAAGGGTTGAACCTAATTGTAAGCAGATTTTGCCCGCCTTTTTTGGATGAATGATGGCCCACTGGCATGTGACCTGGCTTGGCAATTTCCCTACAGTGTCCAGGCTGCCATAAGGAGATACGTAATGTCTAGAGTGATAGGAAACTCTTTAGTGCAGATGGTACAGAGCTGCCTCATAAAATGACTCACTGTGAATCTCACAGAAACCTAAACTATAAAAATGATAATGGAAAAAGCACAAGAAAATGCAAAATGTCTTAAGAACAATTTGTTCCATCTCATGTCTTCCATTTTAGACACAAAAAAGATATATTCTACAACCAAAACAACAACTTCTCCCCCTTCATTGTTTTTGACTGGCCAGGCAAAATCAATAGGACAAGGTACTGGAATTGTGGAGATGGAGGGAGCTCTTGGAGAAGGTAAAGTGACAGCTTGCAATGCTCTGGCCACTCCTTAGGGAAGAGAACTGGCTTCTTGGGAAATGCTGTATGCACACATGCTCTTCTCTCCCTTTTCCATTTCCCTTGTCCCTCCAATAGTAGGAGGAAACAATTAGTAGAAATGGTACCTGTGGTTTTCCCAAGAGAACCACTGAGTTTTAGTTTGGAAATAGATTCTGAACCCCTGTGGGTGGAATTTTTCCTGTAATCCCTGAAGTGATTAAAAGCATGTATTTTAGCAGATAGTGTGCCATCGAAGTCACGTTTTCAATTCTTTCCTTCTTTCCTTTAAATTCTCACACACTTTCACTTGCTTTTCAGTATAATTTGTTGAGCTTTTTGCAGTGCTTATCCTTTATTTAATGCAACATCTCTGCAGCATTCCAGATTGCCTGTGACTTTTATTCAATTTACTGTGTTCGGTAGGGACAGGCAGTAACACAAGACCACAAGTAACACAAGAGTCTGAGAAGAGGGGAGCATTGAATGTGGTTTTACCCTTTCTCCTCTTTCCACCATGGGAGATGATATCAGAACACTAAGGAAGAACATACGAACCATTTTGAAAGGCAAAGCGCTATCTGCTTGCAGGTTACATGTGCTATTGTGATGGTGACACAGGGCACCTTGTATTCTTACTCCATAGTTGCTATGTCAGCATTGTAATGTGGTTTAGCAGAAAATCCTGTAATTTCCCCCACTTACCTCACTTAGGTTAGATTTGCAGAGCAGTTCCTGTGAGAACAAACCAGATTTTTCTGTAAGAAATTGTAAGAAATCAATCCCAAAGTTCAGCTCCATGAACTCAACAAGCTCTCTCCAATCCCTTGTGGGGGAAGCAGGGCCAGACCAAATGTCTAGTCCTCTGGGCAGCTGCAAACCGTACAAGTACTTGGGACACTTGGTCCAGGGAATCAAAACAAATCTAGTCCAAACCAGAACTGCATAGAGCATGGGTGAAGGGACTTCAACACAAATTGTCCTCTTAACAGGTACGCACACCTGCTGCACTGCTTCCCTTGCTCAGCCTTTCCTCACCTTCTTTTGGCTGTCTCTATGCAAGACCATGTAGCACCACAGAGGTATAATTTAACTGTCTTTCAAGGACTACTGAACAACACTCCTCTCCCCCCCCAGGAAACTCACACTGTGGATGTTAACCCCAAGACAAAGAAGTTATCTCCTCAAAGCAAAGGATCATTCTGAAGATTCTTCAACTAATCCTTCTCCATCTGTACTGTCTGTGACTTTCTAGCTGTGCATGCATCCTCCTAAACCAACCAGATGTTCCCAGCCACTTCATTCTGGGTTTCTAAAGCCAGAAGCTCTGTGAACAGCTTCCTGTAGAGCTGTCTTCAGCTGGCCATTTCATAAGACACTGCCCTCACTCCATGCAGATAGACAGAAATGGAGGGGAAGAACCAGTACCTGGGACTTTTCTTGACTGTTGATGGCACTGAGCTATCTGCTTGCCATCTGATGCATACACTGAATTTGTGCCAGCTGAAGTGTCCTTTTGGCTGCAGTATCCTGTTGGGATAAGACCGTAAAAATGCCAAGATAATGACCCTCTTCGCGCAGAGAGAATCCTACTGTGGTACACAGTGACAGGTTTCAGACTGAGCCCTGCCTGACTGCAGTGAAGCAAATGAGGCAGGGGACAGGTTCTTTTTGGGAGAGGGAACACAAACATAGTAATCTGTGGGGAAACAGGGTGACGTATGCAAAGGGCTCAGCTGTAACAGCAGGAATTAAAACAAAACTATCTCTCAGTGGTAATATTATGTTTACTTCTTGAACCCTCTGGAGCAATACTTGTCTGATACATCCAGACTTAGACTTCATATTGACTTTCAAAGCTGTGATCTGTGCAGAGTATGGTGGTCCTCCTAATAGAGCAGAACAGTTGCAGAGGAGCATGCAGGGACAGCAAAGATTTTCTGTTTTGAAGGTGCAGATTTTTTCTGACACCACAGCACTGATTTGTAAGCATGTCTAGGACTTACCATTCGACATTTTCCCCTGAAATTCAGATGAGGTTCCCCCCAAACTTCAGACTAAGACTCATTGTAGTCATAAGATCCACACTATACAAGACATCATTTATTTGTGAAAAGGAAATGAATTCCTTGCTTGTATTTGATATGCAATGCATGTGCTACTCTGCGTTGCACCACACTGTGTAACACTTTATATACAGGCTGTAAAAGCTTGACTCAGGGAGGTTATGGGGAGAAAAGTCAGAAACACAATCCTGAATCTTTCTCTGCCATGCTATAAAATCAACTATTTTTTGTCTGTATAAACAATTTCATTTTAGAACCAAGCCCCAGGAATGTGGACCTGTGATGAAAATATATAATTCAATTTGAAGCTGAGTATTTGGTGATAAAAGTACTCCCAGGAATAATATTTAAAGAAGGATTACATTCTTCCATACTTTCGTTGCTTGCTTTCTTCTGGCAAAGTAAACAAAGGCACTTGTACATTTAACTCACTACATCAGAAATGATGACTGATGAGGTTTCCTAAGTATTTCTTTATACACACATACACACTCGCACAATTTAAAATGGCCATAAGGTTATATGTAATTTTGTTTCAGATTTGTTAAACTCCAAGATTACTAACTTTCAGTGTGAAAAAAATCACAGGAGGTGTGAGATCTTCATTAGATTTGTTAATTGGCTGACAGTTCTGCAGAATCCTGGTCAGCATTCAAAAGTCATTTATGTATATGGCTTTATATGATATTAGAATACCTTGGCAATAACAAGTTTGTAATTGAATTATGCAAGAGACTCTTTATACTGTGTCTTGTAAACATTTTCATTTTTTTGAACACTCTGCATACCAATGAACACTCCATGTTCCATCCTTCTCCTGACACTGCTTAAGACGGCGATCTTAAAAGGATTTAGTGGAAGAAAAGCTCTTTTTTTTCCCTCTTCAGCCAATCAACATATCCAAAAATGAAGCTAATATTTTTTTTCTATAGAAATGGCTCATAAGCTGCATTTTGCTGGGTGGACAAAAATCACTGAACAAAATTACAGTGAACTTCCTGCATTGCAATCTTACAAACCATCTAAGGAAATCAGTGTGAGTAATGGTGCAGTGCTGTGCTCTTTAATGTGTTTCATTTCAAGTCCAGACTTTGTCTCATTAGACATGGATGCAAGCTGCAAAGTTTGGATTCAGTTTTTTTAATGAGCATTTTGAAAGTTCTGAAGTGTGTATAACTAAGTTGTTTTTTTTCCCCAGACTGTTACATGGAAAGGCTCCTGCTGTGAGGTTTGGATCAAATCTGGAGTTTTGGTTCAGTTCTATTTTTGTTTCTAATGTACTCAAGTTCGCAGTGTTCACAGCCTGCCATAAACCCCCTCTGTTAAACATGCGCATTGTTAAAACATGCAGAAGACTTGGCTCAAATTGAGCGTCGCCTAATGGAAGCCAGCAGAACTGTGGGCTGGGATGAATCCCTAGCTGCAGTATATGACCACAGTGAACACCTGGACTTGCTGAAAATGGCAAAATAAATGGCATTTTCATAGAAACCATGTCTGAGAATTGCTTAAACACTCGGCACCCTAGCTCAGGTAAGAACAATTCCTCTGAGATGCTTCTGGTGCTCCAAGAGGGGCTGTCTCAGGCACCACTCAGCTTTTGAAAGAAATGATATTTCTGGCTGTGTTGCTTATGAAACAACTTTATTTTTATAGCTGAAAACAAGGCTCGCTCTTGAATTATCAATAAAATATGGCTACCTTTTCCAGCTGCTTTGTGTGCCCTGCCTGCGGGCACTAGGACTGGAGTCAGGAGGGGTTGTCTGCCACAGCTGCTCCCCAGCACAGCTGAAGAAGTGCCTTTTCTGACCACTTGCATGCAGAGCCTCAAACTCCTTGGCTCCCAACAGACCGCTTGACACAAGCATCCAAGCCTCATTTTGCAAGCATCTTCTTTCCATTTATCCCCTGTAACACCTTTATTCCACTACTCTCCTTTTGCACACAAGGAGGCGAGGGCAGGGAGAGATAAACAAGATGATAGCAAACATTTTGGGGGAAGTCTGTGGCCCAGCTGGGAGTCCTGTCCCTCATGTGCTGCTGGGTTTTTTTGAAGCTGGGATGCCTTTAATGATGATGGTGTAAACTGGTGTATGCCTCAAGCAGACCATGACCAATTTATTTTGATTCCTTGGGAGAAGCTATGCTGTACACCATACCTGCCAGGACTGGGCTTCCTTATTTGTGTTGTGCTGATAAGGCATTGCATGGGCTACCCTTAATGCACCACACTGAGAAGGGCTTTATATGCCAGCTATGGGAGGTTGGCTTAGCAGAGATTGTGTTGAGAAAAGTCAGAAACAAAATCTCAAATTTTTTCCCTGCCATGCCATAAAATCAACTATTTTTTGTCTGTATAAACAATTTCATTTTAGAACCAAGCCCCAGGAATGTGGACCTGTGATGAAAATATATAATTCAATTTGAAGCTGAACATTTGGTGATAAAAGTATTCCCAGGAATAATATTTAAGGAAGGATTACATTCTTCTATACCTTAGTTGCTTTCTTCCTCCGGCATAATAAATTAAGGCTCTGTGTACATTTCACCTCAAACACCTCAGCTGATACTTGGTGAAGTTCGCTTGAGATTTTTGTACATGCTTCTAAAATGGCTACCATATTATTTGCCTTTACATAAAATAAATGAAAAGCTTTAAGATTTGTAGCCTCCTCTGTCATGCAGGATCCAGAAGATTGTGGGCTTTGACAGGGTGGTAGGTCTAAACTAATTCAGGAGACAGCTGTTGACAACTGTGAAGTCTATTTCGTCTGAATAGCAACGCTTAGAAATATCTTTGATTTCCTTTGTGGAAATAAGAAAAGAATCTCACCCATGCCATAAATACTTTTAAACCACTAAGAGTCATGTGAACGACAGTTGGAGATGATTATGTCTGAACCGTGCGTGGTTAAGGAGACTACTGAGGGTATCAGTAGCCCATGCATAGTGCAGGTCATTTGGTGGGAGGAATGGAAAGGACTCTGCATTTGCCCCACCATAAGTCAGTGACCCTCTGGGGTGGTGGTGGACATAGAAAAGGGACCTTGATTGTGTGCCTTCATGCTCCCAGTGTCATCCTGCACTCACCAGCACCCCAGTAGGAGAAAGATGCCTCAGAGCTGTGGCAGCCCAGGCAAACCAGAGCAGCCCAGAACTCCTCCAGTCTCTGCAGAGGAGCTGGCCTGGAGCCCCAGTGCCTCCAGTATGGGGGGAGCCTGGGGACAGGCTTGCATCCCCACCTCTGCTGAACTGCACCCAGGGCATCTTGGCAGAGGCTGAAAAGCTGGACAAACATACTCAGCAAAATCCCTCATGGAGTAACCTTGCATATGATTATAAATCTATCAAGGGCTTATGGAAAAGTCATTCTGACCTGTGTGTCTCTTCTGCCTCCTTATTGTGACTGAGAAAAATAACCCTAAGAACTCGATATGCTCACTTTTAGTAAAAGGCACATTTTTACAGTACTACCAGAATGCTAAACTGGGACTCTTTTGATATTTGGAGCTTCCTGGCATGGAGTCTTTTTGCCATAAAATATACTCATCCCAAAGCTTAAGTGAACCTCTGAGATTTTGAAGTTGTAACCATAGCAAACATAACTTAGAGGGGAAAAAGTGTTTTGTCAGGGTCATTTCAGCTCTAAATGGTGCAGTTGCTATTTCTCTGAGATACGCTGCTCTTTCTGGTCTCAAAACAGACCTGGTAATATCAAAGAATTCCAGTGGACTATTTCAGTTATAAAAGAAAATTAAGTTTGATACATGACTACTCAAAGGGCTTTCGAAAATATCATGGCAGAATGACCTTCAAAGAAAGTGTCAGTCTCAATAAACACTCAGCACAGCTGCGATATCAACCCCCTTTCCTGGGATCCTGAGGTACTGCAAAAGCTTTCAGGAGTGGAAGGTATTTGCTTTTGAGCCCAGCTTGAATTATTTCTGTATTAAGTTTTATTGGATCTATATGTGGCTATTTTATGGCTCTTTAATGTTTATGATGTATTTATTATCATTCCTACATTTTCCCTGCTGCTCTACTGAATAGGGACTACCTAAAGATTGTGAAGCTATTTGTTATTGTACCTTTAATTTACAGCCGCTCCATATTTTTAATTTGAAGAGTTCGGCAGTGTGACTGACATTAATTAAGTCTCACTACGTCCATCTGAATTCATAGTCCCATATAAAATGCATTTTAAGTAGGGGTAAACTGAGTCCAGGAGCAGTCTGGGCAACAAAGCAAGTTTACGACAGGGCCTGGGAAGGAACCTGCAGATGGAAAATCCCTGTTGCCAACACCAAACTGTAAACTATCTCACTAAGCAGATCAAAAACCTTGCTCCATTGCTCAAACAATTGCCACTCAAAATTAGAGGAGTAATAGTAAAACCCAACCTGTTTCCTGGTGAGGAGTGTTGGCTGGCAGCAAAGAGAGATGGAGTTTGGTTTGGCCCCAGAAGCAGGTCCAGGCCCAGCCTAAGTAACAAGCCAGTGTTGGGGTCGTACAAGGGAGGAGTGTGCGCGTTGTGCCCTGCAGCTCTAGTATTCCCTCGCCTGCCCCATATATCTCAGCGTAGGCTTGGTATCCATACTTGCTCATGTGAAGATATCCATGCCATGAGTCCTGCCCTGGAGAGTCACCCTGGCCAGAGTCCTTCACACGCTTGTCACCTGCCATCTTCCTTTCTGTTCGTCAGCTCTGACCTCCTCTGAGAGTCCTGTTGCCCTCTAATTTCAGTTCAAACCTTTTTGTTGCTGAATCAGATACCAACAACAATTTGCTCTTTCCTTCTGTCCTACTAATTCTCCATCTCCTTTTAATAGAAGTGACTTATACTGAGACCAGAGGATCACAGGAAAACCCAGGTGGGAAGGGATCTCAGGAGGTCATCTAGTTCAACCTCTGCTTATGGTCTTCTCAAGTCTCTTGTGTTCAATTAATAATGGTAAACCACGACTCAGTTTGCAGGTGCTAAAATAATAGAGTACTAAAGAGCACTGAAGAAGGAAAGGTGACTTAACACCACCCTCAGTTTGCTTCCACACCAAAACAATTTGCTTAGATTCACATTTCAATGATTGATTGATTATTTTTTTTGCCAGTGCTTGGGAACAAGTTTGGTCAGAACCTGTCTATGCCGTCTTGTTAAACTTCTGCACCAACGTATTCTCAGCCTTTATGACCCTCCGTGAACTGGATCTCAAACTCATGAAAGACTTGCTTTCCTCCGTGGCAGCTGCGTGGACACTATGACTGATTGTAACAGGGGGATTTGCTGGCTTTCAGTTCCCCATCCATAGAAACTGGGAAAACTGGCAGAGGCCCTGAATGCTATGCGAAGCCTGAACCTGACGTGATGAAGGCAGAAGACTTTCCTAGTGTAGCTATGCTGCTTCCAGGGTGGCATCTTTCTTGGGTGACTCTGGATACTCCAGTGTGCCAGATAGAGGGACCCTTATTCCTCTTCCTTCCCTGTCCTGGATTTTTCTAGGGTGATGTTCTCCTACATTAAAGAGCTGCTTTTTTCCTGCAGTGGTTATGCTATTGCATAGTGATGAGTCAATGACTCAGAGATGAGTCATTCTCTGTTGCATCTGTAGGTCACAATGTCACATACCTGGTGCTTGGATGCTATTTTCATATCTGAGGGAGAATTTGCCTCCTTGTTGATAAACCAAACTGGAATGCTTTATGATTAAAGATAATATATAAAGGACATCAGCATTTTATGCTGATTATAGTATTTCTTTGCGAAGCTAATAACTGTATTTGGACTACCTTCTTTCTACTCCTTCTCCTCTTTTCCAACCTCTCCCAAATCATACTAACACACAGGTCCTAAATTAAGCTGTGTTCCAAGTTCAGACTCCTCCGGTTTGCTGGTTTTCAGCCTGTCAGTAGTTTGTAGGTTAAGGCACTGTAAACAGAGCTGTTCTTAGAAATATAATGGCTTGATAAAAGCATATAGTTTCAAAACCACTCAACAAAACAGTCATCAGAAGGGATCTCATGCTATTGCTCCCCACATGTAGTCAATATATCACTTTAACCACAGTGCATTTACCTTCTGTTTATCATCCCTTCTGAAGCCATGTGGAATACTCATCTTCTCTAATCCTTGTCTATAGTATTTCCAAAGTACTTTACAAGCTTGGAGTAATGGACTTTAATGCCTTGCAGCAGCTGAGCTGGTAGCATATATGATACCTTAAATGTAACAATCAAAGGAGCATGCAAGATTTTGGTATTTCCGCTGGCTTGCAGATGTGCAGTATCCAGGTCCAAAAACTGTAATGTCAAGTTTAGACTAGAAGTGTTTAAAACAAAATAATGTCTCACTGCTCTGTGTCAACACCCCTATAATGTGAGAGGGTATTCTCTGATAGAGAGAGCACCAGTATTAAATATCAGTTATCTGAACCCTACAGTAATTTTTTTTTTTGTATGGGTGTCCACGAATAACCTCGGTCAAGATTTATGTAACGGAGAGTATTGTTTTATTAATCCAGAGCATGTGGTACTCTCCAGGTGCTAAGCTTTGATCTCCTTGCCCTTCTATGTATTAAGTTTTCTGGTTCTCATTGACACTGATGCTCTTGATTTAAGGTAATCCTCTTATTGTTGGGGACAGGAAAAAATGCAAGTGAACTCTTCAGTGAACCTGGAATCTTTTTCCTTTGTTTCGTCTCAGTTCTGATTGAATCTCCACTAAATTCAGTTCAGCAGAATCCGGCCACTACTTTTAGGAGTAAAAGTATATCTTTCTGCAACATTTTATGGCATGGAATGTTGTTTATGGCACATTATATTACAGTTTGAAATGCTAGCATTCACTAACTAGAGGAACTGTGGGTTTATATTAAAACAACTGAGCACTGTAAAAAACAAAAAAACAAGAAGGCAGTTTTCCATGTCCCTTGGCTGGTAACAGAGGGAAAGAGTAAGAGTGTGAGTATGGGTGGAGTGGAAGGCATGGGGCAGGGGAAAGGAGAACAGGACAGTGAAAAAAACTGCTGGAGCAAGTCTCCTTCCAAATGGGTCAGCCAGCACGTAGGCTGCAAATGAGAGAACAGGATGAAGATGCCACTCAGTTAACTTCTGAGGTACCACCTGATAGGCAGCTGCTTCTCCTCATGGTTTCTGTTGCAGCTGGCACTGTCCCCCCATCTCTCGCCTCTGCTCCAGCATTTTTCTCACCTACCTTGACAATTTATTTCACAGGCGTATGCTGACTCGAGGTGGCTTGATTCTGGGAATGGGAACTGCTGGGCTGGGGTTGGTGGGATGGGCTGGCTCAGGTCAGAGCAGGCGTGGAGCCAGATCCCCACTCCTGCTCAGCCTGCAGCATGCCTGACATGATGTCAGGGAGATCTGCAGCACTCTGCAAACACGGGCTCGCCTTCAGGGCCAGCGGGGTAGTCTGGGATGAATACTCTGTGCTCTGAAATCAGGGATTGCAAGGTGGGTGGGGACATCCACTAAAACATCTACATCACTTGAGCTATCACTGGGAATGGGACGTCGATTCCATGTAGAACTGCAGGACAGCAAAGCTCAGAGGGATCATCTAGTCCATCCTCATGTCCCAGCCCAGCATTAGCTATGCCAGCGTCTTGTTTTGGCAGATAGGTGTCTAGTCTGTTCTTAGAGAGCTCCCCTGTGGGAGATAATGCATTTTCCCCAGGCAAGACCTCCCAGTATCTCTCTGTCATTGCCATTGAAAAGGTTCTTCTAACATTCAGCCTCACTCTTTCTTGCTGATAATTAAGTTCATCTACTTTTTTTCTTATCTTCAGTGGACACAGGGAAGAGCCTATTTCCTTCCTGTTTGCTGGCACCCTCAATGTAGCTGAAGACTGTTACTACTGTCTCTCCTTGGTCTTCCCTTCTCCAATCTAAACAATAAAGTACTTCAATTTTTCCCTGAAGACCATGTTTTTCTAGTCATTCTCATGACTCCTTGAAGCAGGGCCAAACCCTTCTTGATCTGGAGACTTACCAGAGCCAAGTGGAATAGAATAATTAATTTATGTGTCCAATAGATTACATTCTTGCTCAGCCATTTTAGTAGGGCAATTGGATTTTTTTTGCAGCAACTAGCTCTTTTTGACTTCTGTGCAGCTTGTGCGCTGGTACAACCTTCAGACTTTTTTCTGCAGTACTGTGTCTCTGCCAGGGCCTCCCCACCATCTTTTGATGCAGACGATTATTCTCCCCTAAGAGCCTTGCATCTCTCCTGGTTGAACTGTATTTTATTTATTTCAGACCTGTCCTCCAATTTCTCAAGATCACTTTGAATTCTCATCTTGTCCTTTGATGAACTGTCTTGCTCAGCTTTTCATTGGTTATGAATTTAATGATAATGCTTTCTGCTCCAAATAGTTAGTGAAAATATTGAGTAGTGCCAGACCTGATACAGTTGCTATGGGTGTGTTACAGCTGAGAGGAAAAACGCTGGTATCTCAACTCATTCAGTGAAAATGTTTCTAACCAGTCATACGTCTTTTTCACATTGATCTCTGTGTTCAGAAGGTTTGGTTAGTTTTGATTCTCCATGTAGAATTGAAAACACTAAAATTTGAGGAAAAAAAGACAGTAATATCTTTATGCTGCACTCCAAACTTTCAAATAATGATTGCCCTGAACAATGCAGATCTTGTAAACTTCTGATTTTGATTTCCTGGAATATAAAAGCAATTGATCAAACACCAGGGCGCAGGTCAGACATCTGTATATTTACCTGAATTTACCTTCTGAAATACTTGATGTTTATGGATCAGTAATAGAGATTGACGAGCCTTAAAACGGCCCCTGTATGGACCACTGAAGTGCTTGGGGGCTGTTGCATATTCCTTGCTCAATATACACCGGTCTGATACACTTGCCTAAGGAAAATCAAATCTTGCAGAAAAAATTCATTGACTAAGCAAGTGTCATAGCAAATAATGGAGAAGAGAGTGAAATATTACTACTAGGTATTGTTTTCAAAAGAAGGGTATTAAAAATGTGGAAAAGGTTATGTTGCTTTTTTATTTGCTTGGTTTTTTATATACTGAAAGAAATAGGGTTTTCTCCACTCAGATTCCTTTTTCAACTTTTTCTGTTTTTCACTTAAAAAAGCATAATAAAAATGACACTTTTGCTTGCACTTTTGTTGAAAAGAAATTCTTCTTACTCACTTCTTACTAGAGGTGATTAAAAATGAAGTTTTAGGGGTGACAATGTCTCAGGTGGACCTCTGACACGTGGAGAAGAGTGAATCTTCCATCTTACAGTGAAATACCTGATGCTGGCCACCTCCAGAGAGAGGACATGGGGTTAGATGGCCAGTGGGTTTGAGCCAGTTGGGCGGTTCCTTATTACCAGCCTAATATCAAGAAGAGTTCGGAGAGGTGTTTATCACAGGTATTGCTCTGAAAGGGATAGTCAAGTTTAGCAGTATCTAGTTTTGATTCTGCCCAATACTTTTAACGTAATACTTACTATTCTCTGGGCCTGTGCTTTTTTTGTGGGCTATGCCATCCAAAGAGGGGATTCCTTCCATTGACGCAAACTACTAAGGGTTTGTAAATAGTCACATACATGGATGGCCCTATTGCCAGAGTAGCTGGGTCACAGTCTGCAGGGTGTTAATGACTGCAGCACTTGCGTGAACCAGGGATGAGGGGGGACTTTGTCCCCGTGCTGCATGCAGGGAGCGTGGGTAGGAGAAAGGGGGAACTTGGCTAGTCCTTGCCAGGACATCTGCTGTTGTCACTGGTTTGAGGTAGGCATGCCTGGGGTGATTCACTGCCTTCCAAAACAGGCACTGAAAGCACTTAGGGTAATTCACCATGCAGAGGTGTCTCTTTTTCCACTGACTACCGAAGGAGCTCAGGCGACTGGACCAGAGTATCGAGACACTTATTGATCTGTTAGCTTGAAGACATTTTACGTGCCTTTCTGAATTGATAAAAGTTTCTGCAGCAGGGCTGGCAACTGCACAGAGGTGCCTCTTGCCCCAGGTCAAATCTCGTGCCCTGATGCTTCACCTGTTATGGGCGCCATGCTGTAAAAGTGCAACCTAAAATCAGTGGGAGCAGAAAGCTTTGAGCACTCGTGACGGTCAGTTTCTTTGTGTCTCCCCTGTCTTGACACTTGTGTTCCTGCAGTGAGTGTTGGCCTAAGCAGAGAGGTTTTAGCTACACTCTGAAATGTAGCTCCTGCCAGAGGGAACTGGGAGTAAAGAATTTAATCTGAGGAGTCTGGAGGCAGCTGAGATAATTTATGGACAGAGCAGACAGGAGGATACATAGCTTCAAAAATGTTGTTAGTTTGTGTAATATGCAAGGAGGACAGTGTAATGGAGTGTGTATACATGGAAATAGTACAAATATTTTGCCAGCGTCCTTAGGGTATTGGGAAAAGATTTCCGTTCTACTAGTTGAATTGTCATGAGGGATTTTCAAGGGTCAAGTTCCATATTGCAAGGAGGATATGAAACTTTTAGGCCACTTATTGCATGGACATGTGAAGCAAAGACTGTGCATGCTTGGAGGTTGTAAAAACAATTGCCTCTTTTATGTTTGAAAAGAGGCTTTGTGTCATGGGCTGTATTGCATCACTGAATCTTAATCTCTTGAAAGGCATGATTGAGAAGACGGTGCTGTGCATGCTGAAGCAGTATGGCAGGCTCATTAGAGGGTCTACAATGAACCCTCACAACAAGTGGCATAGTAGAAGCTGCACATCACGTGATTAGTGCAGATTGCAAAATATGAAACTCAGCAGCGAATATGATATACCTTTTTAAAGGGGCCCAGTAAACTGGAAAAAAAAAAAAAAAAAATAAATTCCTGGGGAGCCTTCTCTTGTGCTATGACCACAGAGAGTTTTGAACAGAAAACGTTTGTCTCCATGGCATATTCTTGCAATACTTTTCCATTATTCTCTAAAATTTGAGTCACTTCAGCTTTGTTGTGAGGAAGTAGAACAGCACATGATCTTCCCCTGCTTCAGGTGCAGGTTGGGAGAGACCCTCTGGAGACTTAAGAGCACCTAGGCAGGCTTTATTTACTGGAAAACTTTAAGCTTTTGTTGTGTGTGGGGTGTTGGTTCAGACATTTGAACAGGACGTTGACACACATAGAAATGAGAAAAGACAGTAAAAGTAGCAATGGGTCATTGAAGTGTCCTACAGTTCTTCTGGTATTACTAACATGCAGAAAATCACAACCCAGATTTTTTGTGCTTTTTAACAGGTCCAGCTTTCCATAAGTTGCTACCAAGATCCTTTCATTTATCACTATTTCATTACTAAATCCTTGTGCATGTCTCAAAAGAGATTTTATTTTTAGAACCTTTTGTAGTTCATCTCAAGTGCAGTTTTGCTGTTCTCTCTGTCTGGGTTATTGTTACATTTTCTACCTATTACAGCTTAGCAATATAATACAGTACATGACCTAAAGCTTCCTTGCACACATAAACCAGCAAATTATTATTTTATTTTACAGCTACGCCAACTACATACTAAAATCGTCTGGGAAAGTGTTTTCTAGTGGTTGATATGATAGACAAAAATAAATTGCATTGTATTTTATACTTAATAGGAAGACGTGTATAAGAAAAACAGTAGCAATCAGCAATCTGTATGGTACTGTGCCTGATTAAAAAAATATGAAGTAATAATATCCAGATGAGAAACCGCATACAATACTTCAACATTTTCCTCTAATTTTCTGTTTTACAGCAACAATGAAGGAAACTTTATCTTTTCTTTCATTCTTTTCATGGCAGATCCTAATATTTCTTTAAAACTGCACATGCCACAGGGAAAACCAGCAAGTAATAACGCTTTGTGAAGCAGGTGGCCTGTCTGTTGTTCTGCTCAATGGTTGCCAGTGCATTTTTCAGTTAAGAAAGGAGCTTTTTCATTGAGCAATTTTAGAGTCATATAGTGAGATTCCTCAGGCTGATAAAGACTGTTAATGGAATGAGGAGAAAAGTGTCTAAATACAAATATTTAACTCGTCTGCCCTGTCCTTCTGTTAGTACTATTAGTACTAATAATGTAGGATAGTGTACTGTTAGTCTTCTTGGATTTCCTTCATTAGTCAGTCTGCAGCTTAAGCTACACTGACATCTCTTTTTTTCTGCTGCAGCAAAAACTTTTCCAGTGTTTATACTTTTCTTGTCCTCACCTGTGGATGAGCTGCCTTGTATCAAAGATTCAGCTAATCCAGGTACATTTTATTTTGTGAAGCATTTTACTGCTTCTTCTTTCTAGGCCATAGCAGAGGCTGAGATGCTATATTGCTATCAGTAATAACCTGAATTGCTAAGCATGTTCCCAGAGTTTGTAAGAAGGGGAAATCATGTGGGAAAGAGGAAAAGTAGCAAATCTTACCTTTGGCCAGCTTGTCTTGCCATAGCATGTTTCTTTAGGTCCTGGACAGTTAATTTGCATTATGTATAATGCTTAATGCTACAGGGTCCTTTGTTAGATCTTTAGGTGTTCCCCAAAGGCTGACATTGTAAAGAAAAAAGAAGATCAAACAACCAACAATTCAGAATAAGTTTATGTTGAAGTGTGGTTCTACTCAGAAAAGGGACTGTAAAACTAGCACCTTTTAACTCAACAGACGCTACTCATATTAAGTTGTATGAACTTCTTTTATTGACAAAAATAAGCTTTTACTGTTTTTTAACACCTGGTCAGCAGAGTGATGCTTGAGTGAATGGAATTATATTCAGTCTCGGACTTCATCAGCAGAGTCATGTACTTGTTAACCTCTGTATAATTATTTGGAGAAATGAAACTTCACTGGTTTTACTGCAGGGATATTTGGTTCCAAGGTGTTATTGCTTTGGTAGCTGATGACCTTACTGGGTCTACAGCACACTCGGAAGCTGCTGGGTGAGCATCAGATAGAAAGGGCATGGTTTAACTGCCAAAGCCCAGAATGAAAGTGCAGATTAGTGAAAACTCAGCCTGAAAATTAGGAGCGTTTTGGAACAGAAATCAACGATAAGAAATGACAGTACTGGAGCCTTGACATTCAGAAAGTCACCGAAGGAGCAAAGCTGTAGTCAATGCCTAATACAAACCTGGCCCATGCTTCAGTAAAGCACTCTCCAGGCTACTTGAAGGTTTCAGTGATGCAGGTTCAACATGAGCAGTCATATAATTTCCAATAGAGCTATTTGAAGCAGTCCTATAGGAAATTCAGACCTTCTGAAAGCCTTTCTAAACTGAGCTGAGATGAAAACTTATTGTTTTGAAATTTCTCTTGGGAAGGAAATGAAAAAAAAAGGAAATATCCAGCATCAAAGAGAGCAGTTGATTTTAGTCTCTCCTGAGGTGTCCTGAAACAGAGGAACCACCCACTCTAGATGGGTTATGGACAAACTCTGGAGCATGTAATATTTGCTGCTGCTTCTCAGCTTGCTATTCGCTTAGTGGACATAGACCACAGCTTTTCCAGGCTTTCTCACCCAGCATTACTGGTCTAAGTTCCAGGTCTTCCTGTTAGAATTGGGTTGCCGGAGGCTCTCATCCTCCTGGATTGGTGCAGAAAGTTTGGGAGCCCCTAGCCTGCTGGTTGAAGGAGGGTAGGATGGTGAGGAGGTCCCAGTCAGTGGGTCACAGAAGCCCTAGCATCACTGCACTCAATGCTTGTCAGATACCTGGGTACCATCTCCCATATACCTCCTCCCTTATTCAAGAGACGAGTTGCTCCTCCCCAGTGCCATCCAGGTGGTTCTGCTAGTAAAAGGGATTTCTGTTCAGCCCTTCCTCTCTTTTCTGAGATGGGGAATGAAGGTGTCAGTTGCCTTCACGGTTCTCTGTGGTGAAGCTATGTACTGCAAGCTAACGGTCTGGACACTGTGCAATGGGATAAAAAACCTCATCCATTTCACATAGGTTTTTATGATAGAATAAGTAATGGCTTCTGCCACCAAATGGGACTCAGCTGATGACTTCATGATCTCCTTCAACAGTGTCCTAGATTATCTTCTTTTCTAGAGTATCAAATATTTCTGTCCTAATTTACTTCAGTGCATCAGTAGAAATGGAATAAATGAGGGTCAGTGCTTTCCTGGCACTGAGACCCTTGCTATGGTCTCTGCCACATCTGAGCTTTATGTTTCTTCACCATCCATTTCGCATAAGGAAAGGAGAGCCACACTCCTACCCCGCTGTAAACTAACTCTGCTGTAAAGTAACCAAGTAGATGTCAGCCAGTGGCATCTGGTTTTGTCTCTGGCCTATGCAGCAGGCTAAGTCCTTTCACAAGAGGCCAGAGGGGTGGGAAAATAAGAAACTCCTACAGGTTTGTCTTCTTTATTAAAATAAATGGATCACCATATGAATAGACAGTTCACAATTCATCGGGGAAAAATCAATACAGAGGAGGTTTTTCACTACAGTTTATTGGACAGAAAGCCTTATATGCTTAAATACCATAAGGACATGGGAATCCAGGTACACCTCCAAATATTTCAAATAAAAGCAGAATTTTCTAAACACTGGCAGTGATTTTCTTTGTAAATAGGTTTAACCTTGGACCTTCTGTCATCTTGTATTTTTACACAGGAAATTAATTTTCTACATCCTCTGTGTGCATAGAGAAGACAGAAAGTCGAAAAACTCCAAGGGATTTCCAAAAAAGCCTCCATATAAATTTTAAAATTAAACAGATGTTATATGATTACCATTAAATCTGAGCCATGGGTTCCTAGGTTATAAACTATACATGATGTTCTGAAGCAAGAGATGAAATAGATTTTTTTCAATTACTGAAGGTTTTCCAGATCAAAAAGATCAGGATTTAGATGAATCCATATAGGCCTTGTGTTCCAACAAGAGTTTATAAACATCCAAAATAAGTAAATACTCTCACAATAGCTAGTAAATGGCCATGGGTGGAGATGCTCTGTGACTGTCCAGCTCTGCTGGGAATGCAGTTATGCACTGCCAAGAGCCTGTCCATTGAGATGGCTGTCCTCAGTGGGCATTGGAGTGGATCCCAGGTGAGCTAAGGGTAAGACTGTCTTGCTTGCCTGATCACTTGCTGCAATCCTTGTTCCATGTCTGTAATTCCAGAAGAAATCCCCACATCTTGTGTTTTCTAGTTCAAAATTGCTACATTACGAAATTTTGTGCTGGAGGAAGAGAGAGGAAAGAACTGCTTCCGCCTGCTAGTGCCATGGGGCTGGCTTCCCGCCTTGGTCTCCTCATCGCCCACTGCCACCATCCACTGCTGCAGAGCCACCCTAAGTGTACAGGACGGAGTTACGAGGGAAGGGAGAAGCCCACCTCCTCTCCTCCCGTCCCAGCCTGCCCTCAACTGCACTCAAACACTCCCCGCCAGACGGGTCCTTTCCCACACCCAGCTGTGGCTGCAGTCATCGTCTTGCACTTACTGCTTTTAATCATTGTACTGTCCTCTTCTTTGCTTGGACTGGTTTGAAGTTTTTAAGAAGCTGGCATATTCAGCCACTGTTACTGTGGTTATGTTTGTTTTCTTCAGCTCTTGCCTGGTCTCTAAGTGTTGAGGTTTCCTGAAACTAAGGCAGAGCAATTATCCATTATGGTCCCCTGAACATTTTATGTGAATATCGTTATGATTTCTGTGATGACTTTTCTTAAAGGTTGGTGTCTACCCTGGAATGTAGATTCACATCGTATAGTATCGGTCATATAGAAACTAGACATTTAGTCTAAACTGGTCACTGATACCCTTTTATGTTGTATAGAGAACGAGAGACGATCTTTCACCACATCCTAAGATAGGCTTCTTATGCTAGTGTAGACCAGCTGGCTAACAGTAGATGAGGCAAAACCAGTCTAGCCCACACATGCAACTTGTAACTTACATATTCTTCTACTATATGACTAACTTTACTTCATGTACAGCTCTGGCTGTGGAATTACCCCAGCAATTAATACTAAATGTTGGGCACAATTCTCCTTTCAGTAAACCTAGGGAGTCAGTTATGAAATCATGGCAGTTATCTGACAGTAAGCATCATGTTCCACAGAGACAGGAGTTGTGTCAAGGAGCAGGTGCTGGGGAAGGTGGTCTTGCAGAAGAGTGTGTGTTTTGGAGCCTGAGAATAGAAGGGGAAGCATTGCATGTGCCTTCCATGTTGCACTTCACCTCGACTTCACTCTTGGAGACACCTTACTGGTCTAAAGGCATGATGTGGAAGTAGCCTAAGAGAGATAGAAAGAGAAAGCCCAAAGACAGGAAGAAAAATACCTACAGTGTGCAACAGGGACAAGTTCCAGACTTGACCTTGTCTGGAAAAGGAATTGGAGCTGTGATGAGAGACATTCCCCTGTAGGAGAAGACCTCCAATGTGCAAGGGAAAGAGGAGATAAAAGCCAGTTCACACAAGTTTTTCCTTGCAATTAGAAAATTAAGCAATGCAGAGATTATTAGTGAACTGCCTAAGCACCACAGAAATAACAAGAGCCTTCACACTATCACCTGATTTTCTATGCCAGGCACACATTTCTGTTCACCACAGAGGAATCCCAAAGTGTTTCCACTCTCCTTCACGGAGTAAAGGCTCAGTGGATGTAAAAATTTATCCTTTTCATCCTGTTGGCATTAGATCATATCTCCAAGTCATGTAGTATCTTGTCACTTCAGTGCTGTAGATTGTCTGTACCCCAGTGAAGGGTGACTTTCCATGCTACCTTTTATCTTTCCAAATATGTCCCTATTCAGCTTTATTTTCCTTTTGATTTCCTACATCTGGTTTTCATCTGACCCTGAGCAGCTGTCCAAGGTGTGTATATATATCCTTTTGCTTGTTTCATCTTTGCTGAGATGCCTTTCTGCTGAATATCTGCTTAACATGATCTTTATTTGGATCCATTTCATTTTTAATCTTACTTCTGGCCTTCATGACAGAGCTCCTCTGTCAACTTGCTGTTGTTTAGGAGCTTCGAGTGTGCACAGAACGATTCAGTCACTCTTAAAAATTAAAAAAAAGTAACTCCATACGGCATACAGTATTGAGTAATTAATCCCATTAATGTTATGGCTTTCCCTCCCAAATGCCATCAGCTAAAGAGCTTGCCTAACCCGGTGTGGGGATGTTTGGGAAAATAGGAGGGCTATTCCTTTTGCATATTTCTTTTCCCTTGGAAACATCAGGTGATGCATTGTGGGATTTCTGCTTTGTGGCCTGGAAAGGGAAAATACCAGGAACATTTAAGGGGCTATGAAAATATGCCACATTGCCCAAAAGCTCAGATGAAAAAATACAAGATTCCGCAATACAAGATTCTGCAGAAACCTGTAAGGCTGACCTCTGAATGCTCTAAAAACGATGAAGTGCTTCCCTTTTTGGAGGGACTGCAGAAGCACTAATGGGAGAGCCAGAGCTGGCCTCCAAGCCAGGCTCATGGCTCCCGTGATTTATTGCACGGACCCTGTTCATACTCCCTAACTCCATCTCACGTCTTCCCTGACTCGTCTTCTTGATCTCTACCATAACAGCACACAGGAGTCAAATCTGTATTATTTGTTTTGATTGCTGTGTTTTTTTTCCTGGAAAACCAATGTTTTCTAAGGATTCATTTGTGTAATTGTGGGGAAAAGGGAAGTCCATAATGTTGTTTTGAAATATCCTACATATAGTGTGTGTTTTCTGGCTTTTTACCCCAAACCTATTAATTTACTGCTGTTTTTGTCACCCACAGAGCACTAGCTTTCAGGATAAACCCCAGCACTTGGCACATAATGCATAGTTGATTGTAACTTGCTAGACTGACTACTGCTTTGGACATGGTACAGATAGATATAGAGAGCGTCTTTGGGCAGGTCCACCACAGAAAGGATCAATGATTTAAGGATCAAATTGGCTCTAGAGAGGTGCTGAGACTTTAGGAATATATTGCTGTAATACAATTGGATATTTTTGAAAGAACAATAAAATATATGAATAAGAAGGAGGCAGAACAGAAGCACAAGCTTGCATAGTTAGTGGGATGGAAAAATTGAAACAGCATAGACAAAGAAGAAAAAAATACCGGGGAAAGGATTCTCCGTACTTACTTAGACATCTAGAGGTATCTTTTATGGTGGTTTTGAGCTCATACATGTACTTTGATGTGTACTGTGCATACTTTTATCTGCTTAGTCTTTCAAAAAGATAAATCAGATACATTCTGGACACATCTGACTTTTTTTTAAGAGCTTCAAGAGAATTTATCTTCATTCGAAAGGATATATAAGTTTAACTTTTTCCCTATTTTTTAAAAAAATCACCTGATACCAATTAGAATTCCTTTACTGCTGGGCTGATTTATAGTACTGTAATACAGCACTGAAAATATGAAAGCAGAGAAGCAATATTTCAAAATGCAGCATAAAATCAACAATAAAAATGTATATTTATAACCTGAAAAGTATGATTTCATCTTGGAGAATTACCAAGCTAATAGCAGTAATAAGCATGATTTTAGTTGTACCATATTGTACTTATTAAACACTTCAGGGGACTTGTGAATAAATCAAATCACAAGATCATTTCTGGATATTTGAACATATTTTTAGATATTATAAAAATGTGGAAAACTATCACAACTGGTTATCATTTGTTCATGTTTTCCAAAAAAGGTTTTAATCATAAACCTCATTGTTACATCTTTCAAGATACTGGGCTGATGCCTGCAGGCTGGAAAAGTAACTCCATTTAATAAATGTAGATTTAATATCTTTTGGAGATAAAATTAAAGCAGAAAAAGTATGTGCAATAATATGAATTATACTCACTATCCCAGGAAATCTTGTTTGGTGTAGAGAGGATGTTTCAGAGGAAGGCAGAGAAATGTTTTAGTAATAAAGATAGGCCATAACCAAAACCCTGGAGCCAAGCTCGTGAGCTACAATATGGAAAGTTTGGATTCAAACTCATACTTTGTGGATTTATCATGGGCAGAACTCCAGCCTTGAGGGATGAGATTTTTCTCATGGAAGTGAATGAGTGAAGGAAAGGAGCTTTTCATTATTCATTACTACTATTATTACCTGTAGTACAGCAAAGTCCAGAGGACTCAGGTAAAACCGACACTCCATTGTGCTAGGTGCTGTACAAACAGACAGTAAAAGAAAGGTCCTGCTTTGAGAATGGTACAGGATAGACAACTAAAAGGAATAGTTGGAAGGGAAACAAATACAGGAAAGTAAGAACACACCATTGAGTTGCAAAGAAGCTAACAGAAATTGAAGTCTGCAGATGACAAGAGTTTAGACATACAGTCAAACAGCTTTTCCCAGTGTTCCAGCTGTGTCTGCAAGACAACAAATGAATGGCTGATTCCTTTAGGAACTAGACCCCTTAAGTAATCAGGTGTTGGTTGAGCTCCGTGGAAGCTATTTTTTTTATACCAGTTTACAGTTAGCAATTCACACCACCTAAGAACTTGGCCCCACATCTTCTGCTTTGCTATTTGTGGGACAGAGTGGCCCATTGGAAATTCATAGATGCAGAAGATGTAAGTCTGAAGTCTACCAGGCAGAAAGGCTTTTTCCATGTTGAGCTGTTGTGGGATGAGGATCTTACTTTGTAACAGTCGTTTTGAAAGCTATGGTCGTTCCTTCATATTTTTCCTCATGCGTGATCTTTGCTTAAAAACAAAAGAAAGTGTTCCTTTGATTTTGTTTTCAGTAGATTAAACAATAGGATTGTAGGAAACCACTGCCTTCCACCAGCCTTCTTTCCACCTTCAAAATAGCTTGTGCTATTATTTTTCAGAGTTTATGGTGAAACAAATTCCTTCATGGTGTGAACACCATGAAATGACAACTTTCAGCCCATAGTGAATTGTTCTGGCTGAGTTAAAACCCCTTGAAAATAAAGATTGTAATAGAAATACTGGTGGAAGCCTTTATGATAGTAGCATGAACAAAGCTCTGCTGTAATGTTTTCTGGAAACAGAGCCATAATGATTTGTTCAGGAATCTGTTCTGATCTCATCATAAAGGGAAAAGTGTTCCTGTCAAGTTTAATCCCAGATCTCCTATAACCCGGTGCATATTTCCAACAGGCACTATCAATAGACAAGCAGCATTTAGAATATAATTTTTGTTCTACAGTACCCAGAGTGAGGAATAGAAAAAAGGGATCTTAATGACATTCTTCAGAAATAGCAGGACAAGTAAAGTACAATCAATTGCTTCACTGTGAATTGCAGAAGGAAATAAAGCCATTATTGTTACTACTGCTAGGGCTTGCACTGTACGGACAGTATGCTTTGAGAAGTACTTCTTGGGTAAAAGAACTGACTGGCTTGGTGGATTATGTTTTCACTAGAGGTGCAGATATATTTATATATGTTGCTGTGTAGAATATATGAGCTTGCTTTCCTCAGCTACCTGTCACGGGCAACAAGTAGTCTGGGAGACAACAGGCTGAAAGCAACTAACCTAAGACGTAAGTACATTGCGCAACAGTCTATGGTGCAGAAACATGGCAGATAGCTCTGGTTCTCAAATGAGTCAATGGAGTGAAAGGGATGCACTGTAAAGTGTGGAAATAACAACCTATTTGGAATTAACTTCTGTATCTCTCTCTTCACAGTCTGAACTACACAGTGCAGACATGTCCTGACCAACCAAGTTAAGACAATATGAACCAAAGAGCATCTCATGCAGCCCCTCATAGGAGGGTGAGTTTAAAAACAAAAGTAAATTTGTAATCCAGACCTGAAAATATGGGAGCGTTTTGTCAACAAGAGAGCCTGCAAACCTTGTTGTGTCTCCCTGGCAAACTTGGGAAAATGAAAGGAGTGTCCTCAAGGTATCTAACCCCCCGTCACACTCCATGACAGGAAAGGGGCATACAAAGACCACAGGCTATGAGTGCATGAAAACAACATTCTGTAACCTTATGCAGGGACTGAGTTTATAAAATAAATGTAAAAATTTATCTCACTTTCAAGATTGTCACCTTTCTTAATGATATTACTTCTCTCCTTCTTTCTTTCTCTCTCTCTACCTATCTACCTATCTCTATCTCCTGTCTCCAATTTTAAAATATATCTTGATGGCAGCCGTTGATGTACTACAGAGGAACCCTACTCCAAGAGAGTGAACCATTGCAGTTTTTTAACCTGGGACTGGCCAGGACTGCCACCATGCAGGTGTGATATAGGTGGGAGACGTGTCAATTTTGTGGCTGCTGTTCCGCCATGACCTAAGAGACTTGTCTGTGCTCATTAACTGAGTTCATCATGCCTCTGCAGCCTTCCCCTGCTGGCAGGAGCAATGTGTGAAGACGATGAGGGCAAAATTGCCACCTTTTGTTTGTCTCTTGAACTTTGACCTTTATGACTCATGATAAGGCAGGCTTACAAAAGGAGTTGTGTGTATTATCTTGCCATAAAAAAGTTCTGAATTATATATATATTTTTTATAGAGAGAGAGCAAAAACAAATGTTGAAACACGCTGGCCAATAAAAATGGGAACACTGATTTTTGGAAGAACCATAGTACAGTATTCTGATACAGCCCACAACATATCATGTGAAGAAGTTAGGCTCTTCTGGAAAGTCTTAGCTGAGCAGTTAGCTGGACCAAACCAAATCAGGTAGAAACTTAAACCACATATTTCCACAGCCACTGCAGGATTGTACAAGGATCATCTCAATTAGTTTTTTTAAAATGTAAATTGCTTTCAGTTTTATGGCAGGGATAACATTTCATTGAACATTATTTGGCTTCTCTCATCTTTCCCTCCAAGAAATTAAATGAAAGTAAAGCCCTGGGATCCACCCCTGAGGGAAGGCACAGTGCATTTATCCCAGAAGCCTTTTCTGTAGTGCATTTTTCTGGCCAATAAATAAGAAAGAAACCCTAAAGAGGTGCATCTGTGCTGAGGAATGTGTGCCTGCCTCAGCTCCTGATTTTTGTTTGTGTTAATCTGGAGACAAACATCTCTTTCATGAAAGGTCCTTAGGGATGGTGAACTCCCTGTGTGCACATGTTTGTGCTTGCCTTTTTGGAAAGCAGAAGTAGAAAACATGAAGCCTGAAGCTTAGCAAATGTAAGCTACTTTTGGACAAAGAGAATTCTTCATCTACTCCCTCAAAAAACTCTTATTATTTTTTGGCTCGAGTGGATAGGCCCTTAAAATATTCACTAAATCTGAGTGAGGTGTTCAAGCTCTCAAAAATGTCAGTTGTACCTTTTGTACCTTTATTGATGTTGATGTGGGAAAGAGAAGAGGAAGAAGAAAAGAGAGAAATCAACATCCAGGTAACATGACTCATAATAGGGCTTACACTCAAAGGAGAGACCAGCACTGAACCAAGGGTACTTCTTGTTCATGTGAAATATTTTCCTCCTCTTCCTCCTACCTATCTAAATGACTACTGATGTTCAGACTAATTACAGTGCCTCTTCACATGTCTGTAGGTTTGCCATCAAATAGTTCCCAAGTGTGTTTAGAAACAGATAAAGGAGGAGTCAGAGTAGCCAGGAAAGGAGAAGGAAGAGAAGACCACAGCCACCAGCAGGAAAGAATATTGAACCTGTTAGAGGAAGAGAGAGAGGTTATGAGCAAACCAGTATATTGAGGTTCCTCAGAAAGACATAAAAAGAAGAAATGATGAAGTTCTGAGGTAGATCAGAGCTAAGTTTGGTGGTTGGACAGGGGTCATGCAAGACCTGATTTTATAATAAGCTGTGACTATACCTCTGGGATTTACCAAATGGGGGACTATAAATAGTGGGCACTCTAAGGGAGGCGGTAAATGAGTTGGTCCTTGAAATTATGCCTCTTGCTTTTTCTTTGTCTCTCTGAATTTCTGTGCTGCATTGGAAAAATTATAAAAACCTGTTTTTTAGGCAATGATGTGAAAGGTAACTCCATTCGGAGGAGGCTTTGGGTGGGTTCTAGGACTTGGCTTTTGTCACATTTTTATGAATAACACTAGTTTTCTTTTTATGTGGCTGTTCCCTGTTGTGATCAAAACTGTTCACTATCTGCCATCAGCATGGAGGGTTTTGTACTTTTGCAAAGGAAGGTATTAAAAGCACAAGCCTAGACCTGCCTATCTGGTAGACAGGCACTGAAATTTACCGTCTTGATATGACAGAAATCCCTCCTCCACTGCTTTCATTTCCGTTACACTTTTTTTGAGAACAGTAACAAGTCCTACACTCCTGTGTTCTCCCCTAACACTGATGTCACCTGTCAGAGACACTTCGCAAAGACTCCTCTACACAACTGAGGAATACTACTTTGTTAATTTTATAACATCAGTACTCTGATTTCTTCCCTTGGTTTCACTTTTTGTTAAGATCCCTGGTGTCTATTACTCCAGAAAATAATACGGCTCATTATTTTATTATATAGTGTTTTAAGCTAGCACCCACCTCTCTGAACTCTAAACCCTTTCCTGCTCATTGCCCTAGTATACAACAACCTGTGCAGACACATCCCTACGCTTACAGTGTGAGTTATTAAAAAAAATAATTGCTTCTATAGCTGGAAAACTGAGGCACAGCTTGGTGAAGTGACTTGACTGAGGTTATGTGGCAATGTCAAGAACCAGACAGGTACAACAGGATAGGAGTTTTTAGATTTCCTATGGGGAGCTGTAGTTGGCCACGCCACTACCTGTCCAGAGCGCAGCATCGTCCAGCCCGGGGAATTGAATGCAAACCTTCCAAGTCACAGTCCAGTATTCTCTCTAAGGGTTTTATTGTCAGTCACGTAGCACTGGACATTTTTCTTAAAGCCTTGGTCCTTGGAGATATGTGATTATGTTAGACTCTCAGCTTTCCTATAAAGCAGTAAGTTTCTAGCTCTTGTGGGTGTTGAGAGAAGTATGAAAACCCCAAGTGTGTCATTTTAACAAAACACATACACAAAATAGATTACTTTTTGTAAGCTGGTCTCATAACTTTTGGGGCCCCAATGCTGGCCTTCTGAATGTTTAGGGTTGGCAGTACCGTGAACTGCAAGACCATCAATTCCCTTCTACATCACACATGAGAACAGATATAATTTTTGGTTTCAGGGAGTTTAAAGAAGTAAAGGAAACAGTACATATTCTCAGATGTCTTCTTGTGTAATCCCTTTTTGGAAGTATTCCCCTAACGCCATTTCCATGAAGGTCTTTCCTTGGAAAGGACATCTGCAGCATGTTTATTCCTCCTGTTTTCCCTAGCTACTACTACCTCTTTTTAGACATTTTCTGGTACGGACTGAAACATAATGCGGTTTATACCATAAACAGTATGAAGTATCTGCTCTGTTTATGCTAGCAGGCGCCTGTTAACCTTTAATCCTCCCAAATATTTCTCAAAACAATGTGAAACAATATATTTTTACATTCTTCCCTGTTGTTTGACGCTGGTTAATATCATAAACAAATTTTGCACAACTTGAGAAGCAATTAGAGCCTCTTGGGTCAGGGAGTGCATTAAGAACGCTGTCTCCACTTGCCTGTACCTTTTCCAGCATCTGAAAAGGGTGAATCTGAGTAAGGTGAGCGATTTCTGGGGTGGAGCAGGTACGCATCTTGTTTCGGTGAGAGCCACAGGTTTCCCAGATGCCATCTGGGGTGATGTCCCTCTCCAGCCTGGGAGTACTTCAGAAGGTGAAGGGATGCAAACCCTCCGAGTGCCTCTCCCCTGCCAACCCTGACCCCACTAGGAGCTGACAGCTGTGAAAGACATAGGAAGCAATTAAAGCACACTGTATTAGTCACAAAGGCCGATGGGCCCTTCTGTCTGAAAGGTGCAGGTCTGCAAAAGAGATAAGACCGGGAACCTCGAGTGCTGTAACATGCCACTCGGAGGCTTTGTGCAAGTCTATCCTCCTGGATCCACTTGGGGTTATTTATTTACTTAAAGTTCGTTTGAAAACTGGAAGCTTCAGGCTACTTACCCAATTAACCTTAGCACCTGTTTGGCTGGAAACGCTTGGGAGCAGTGTGAACAAGCTGTGGCAAGGCTTTTTTTTCTTTTTTTTTAAGTGAAGGGAGCAGACAAAATATATTCCTAACACAAATGTTATTCCAGCCTGCTCTCAGGTCTGTGGTGCTGGGGTTTGTTCCTGATAATGATTTAAGTGGAAGCTCCTGCTAGCATCCACGACTGCTATAGCAGGGACAATCATGATATCTAAATCAATAGATTGTAGTGAATGGCTGTTGTTTTAACTTTTGCCTGCTTCTGTTTTATTGCCTGATGGATTTTGGCTCTCAGTTTTCCTCTTCAGAGGCCTACAATCCGCACCAAATGTTTCACATTACTCAGTGTGAAAAACCTCCTATTCTTTCAGATTTTTTACAAGTTCATACATCCGTGGAAACCTGATATTTCATATTTCATTCTGCTTTGTGAATGTCATTGTGAGGGATGCTGGTTCACATGCAACAGGCCTCTTCTGTCTTTGATCAGCTTGACCGCAACTAATTGTAAATGGAGAACAAATGAAAGAAATATTTATAAATTTCATGGGAATTCAGGCAGGGCCTAAGCCTTTCCTAATGCATCCATTCACAGTAAATGTTTATTGAATACTTTTAGTCTACTGTGTACTTCAGTATTTATATAGTGTTAGGTTTTAGCTTGTTCTGAGTAGATCCAGTAAAAGACCTCTCCTGTGTCTTTTTTTCTTCCTTCCTTCCTTCCTTCCTTCCTTTCTTGTCTTACTTTTCTTTCCCTCCCAAATACCGCCTTTCTTTTGTCTTTACCTTATAAAACAGGCTGCTGGCAGAGAAGAGGAACACCACAGTTGTTGGGTTCCAGAGCCTACAGCTGTAAGAGAGGCAAGAAAGGGGAAAAAAATGACCGTAAAATTTAAAACAAATTTTGAGGCACAAAGCTGAGTTGGGAAAAATCAAATGAAAATGTTAAAGATTTGTCCAAAATAAAGTCATAAATGCCCCAAGCCAAACGAAACAGCTGCTAGGTCATGCAGGCTAAATCTGAAAAGGCAACACAACAAAAAGTTTAATATTACGAAGCTAATCAGGAGTTGCCAAGATTAAAAAAACAAGCATTCCTGTTTTTAATTCTCAGTCTCTCATTCTTCTTACAGAGTTGTGCTCTTACAACTTTTCCCAGCTTTATCACAGGTCGCTTTTACAACGGGAAACTTAACGCCTCCAAAATCTTTTGGGGAGTTCCCCGCATGTCCAATCCTATAGATATTTGACTGTATCAAGGATGTCAGAGAGAAGCAATCTCCTTTGGCCGGGGACTGGGAAATGTACAGCTTACAGAGCCTCATGTGTTATTTGTCACAGATACCATGCGTGTTGCTGGTCCCACTTGCGTGTGCTGCTGGCAGGCATGCACCGTGGCTGCAGACACGGAGCGGGACAGGTGCCGCACTGGTGCAAATCGGCACTGCTCCACTGAGGCTAATGGAAGCTCTGGAATGAAATGTGAGATGCGCCAAGCCGAAATGAGAGCAAAGCTACTCATTTCAGCCTCTCATGAAGGCCCATGTCTTCTACTCATCTATCAACACCTTTTTTAACCGCTTCATTCATACTGAAAATAAGGAAGGAGCAGAAAGCCCTGGGAGGACCAGGCAAAGAAGTGGATGTGCAAGTGTGAAGTTTGACACTGGTGTGAGGCAAGAAGGAGGGCTGACTTTTGTGGGGAGTGTAGGAAGATAAGGATGTAATTTGTCCCTTTAAAATATGACAAGAAAAAAAGAAAAAAAACCCCTCAGGCCAACTGTGAGGCTCAGAATTCATTACCACTGCCTCACTTCGCTCCTGGAGCACATTCCTTCTCCTCTCCCACAGTTTTTTTATATCTATTTTTTGTTTGTATTTCTCATCTGTAAGCTCACTGGGGCCAGGAAAATGCCTTTTTTGTCTTTGGAGAGCTTCTAACACTTGTGGGTACATAGTGAAGAGGCTTGGAGCTTGTACAACAGTAAAATCTTGAACCTAAAATAATCAAAGAGGCAATGGAGAAAAAGATTCTTTAAGGTTGTTGCTTTCCAGTAACCCGATGTTTGAGAAGGAAAATAGGGTGAGAACTTGGGAGGAGATGGAACCCAGATAATGTGATACTGAATTTTCTCTCAATTTAAAGCCTTCCAACAATTTTTTTCCTCTTTGAGAAGGCTGTAACATCTTAAAAGCAGCTTTATGCTGTGATATGCAATCCAGTATGCTAGGTTTGCCTAATTCCTGAGTCCCTAGCAATGAATACACATATCTGGCAGCCAAACACCACATGAATTGTTAAAAATAAAACACTTGATAATCGGTATTAAATTAAATCACAGAGCAGAGATGGATGATGATTATGATCAGGGCTTTAAGTATTATTTACCTTCCTACAAAGAGCTTGTCTGGTCTTTCACAAACAGGGTATATAAAACACTTACTTAGCATGTAACTTGAGCTATGAAAATAGTATTACAGTTAAGTGTTCTTAAAGCCACAGGCTTTTTATCACAATTAAGAGAGCAGGGAAGAAGGTGGGGGAGGAAAATGGAAAAAGCTTAGGGAGCACCCTGCCTTCAGGTCGCTGACTGCATGAACGGCATTGCAATGCAGAGGCATGCAGAAGCTCCACCAACATGGAGTTGGCAGAGCCACGTTAGGCAATGCTCAGCAGGCATCCTGCTGGGGCATTGCCTCAAAGTCACTCAGCAGTCTGCTGCAACATGCACCCCTGCCCTGCTTACTCAGAGGTCCAGGTTATACAAATTTAACAGCTCTGTTGCTTATCTGATGGGAGATGATATGCAGATCTACAGGAGGAGAAAGGAAAGGATGGCTTTTATAAGACAGGCACCTTTGTCTTTCTCACATTATTATCATGACTTTTCCTGAACCACCTCATTAAGTGGCTTAGAAAAACAGACACACATAAGTAAGTCTGTTGTTGTAGATTTTACTTGACAGTGCATTCCCCACATGGTCTTCTAGATGTCAAGGCTGGGAAAAAAAGGTCTCAGTACCAATGCAAAGGCAGGGAAGAAACATGGACTCAAGAGAAACTGAATTAAGTACTTGAAAGATACCCATACCCCCTCAGATGCTCATGCTGGTCTATGTAAACTCAGTTTACATGTGTCTTAAATAGATTAGGAGTGTGTGTGTGCATGATCAGCCCATATCTCATCAGAGATATGGTAGACACCACTTACAGAGAGACAACCGCTTAAGCCATCCTCACTTGATTACTTGAGATTGTCTGTCCACATCCTTCAGGGCTGCACAATTTTTCCTGAGCACACTCTTCCTATTCCAAAGTTCTTGGACTTAAAAAGCTTTAGAATAGCTTGTGCAAGAAAAAAAAAATATTTCTAACATTTCTGCAAAGCAAAACCCAGCCAACTTCAAAGTTGTCTAATGGGGATCACAGAGCAGGCAGCATCTGAAATGGGCTGATCCCCAGGAGGCCACATTTTTGGTGGAGAATTTTTGTTTAGAATTGATCCATACTGAGGGAGGTTTGAAATTCTGGGGCACTTGGGAGACAACTCACTTCTTTCTTCCCATGTGTGTTTTAAATATAGTTTACATTTTTCTAACCTGTTGCAAAACTGGATAGTGGTAATACGGTGCAACTATTGTAACTTCTCAAGGGTATGTGATGACTTGATTAGGAATGAAAAGTATTTAAGAGTTGTTATTTAGCAGTGGATAAAACAGTAATCTTATTCGCCTCTCAGCTCTGAAGTTATGTTCTGCATATTCTTTATCCCTCTCCAGATTTGACGCTCATTTTTCCAACAAAACCTTATCTGTCTTTTGGTGCAGTGAAAATCTTTCTTCATATTAAACAGCACAGGGTGAACCGGACCTCATTCAGCAACACATCATCTGTAAGTGACGGAAATAGCTGTATTAAGGCGAAATCTAGCAACTGACAACTGACAGACTGGCATGAACAAGATCAGCACCCGGATTTCTTACCAGACAGGCAGCTTACTGACTTCTCTCAGCCTGCTTGACCACAAGTTTCTATAACAAACACAATAGCTGGCATGCACTTGATATTGAGCAAGTGCCGTTTTCTGTTGATATTCTCATTTAATTTCCATATGTTGGCAGAAACAGATGGAACTGGATTTTCTTGCAATTACTATGAGTCTAGGATAACAACTCTTAAATCTGCCTCAGAGTGGAAAGGTACAATACAAATATGCAAACACAGGGTGACAGCCTGCATACTAAAATACAGAAATATGACTTAACATACAGAATAACTAAAACTGGTTCATGATTTATTGATTAGGCCACATCGTATGAAGGGATCTTGGGAAGCTTAAAATAATTTGCACAGAATGTGAAATTAGGTAGGGGTAGAGCTGCAGTGCCCTAACGTCTCACTGCTAAGACTTTAAAATGAAAACTATTAGTTAAGTAAAGTCTGTGGGGCTTTAAGGTTAAAAAAAAATTATTTTGTTTTCCAAGAAAGCTCCTTTATGGAAATTGCAACATCTGCTCCCATCTCTTTGGTTCTAACCCCAACATGTTCTTTTGAGATCACAACATTGAAAACATCCACAAAGTAGAAAATGTGTTTTGAGTGGGTTGTTTTTTTTTTTTTCCAGATTCTTGACTCTCTGGCTCAGACTTTCAAGAGAGTTATGTAGACTTAAGCCTAAAAGCCTTATTTATTGGAATGGGAATTTAAACAGAAAATAAGGGGTTTTGCATCCAATTGATCAGCCAAAATGTTACTAAACTGAAGCTTAAGGGACTAGAAAACCCAGCAAGGAACCTGGGATGATTATCAGTTTTAGCTACAAAAGGGTTAGCATAGAAACTGGAAAATTGTATTATTTTGAGACTACATGAAAGCAGATACAGAACACATGTTGAGTCTTTAAGGCCCTGATCCAGCAAATTCTTTTGTACCTGCTTAAGAACTACAAAAAATATCAGTTGAATGCATTAAGGGGATGAAGAGATGTGCTTTCAGGTCTAGCTGGAGCAGTGTAAGAAGCTCCTGCCTTTCCTCTTATTGTTGTCTCTATTGCTCACCCTTAACAGCAAACTGTCCACAGAGTTCACCTGCATGAGGAGGCAGCGAACCTGTTTCTAGATGGTGTCAGCGCTACGTCAGCCAACTTAACTCAAGCTACCTCCAGTGTTTCCAGAAGAGTTGCTTAAGAGCTAACCATAAGGAATAGGGAACGACTTTGGAAAGACTAAACAGAGCCTGGATTCATACCAGCTGCATTTCCTCAGAAGGAACATTAATTTTCATAACAGAAGAATTATTAGTTCCTAAAATAAGTAACAGTTTGGAAGATTTATTTACTATCTGGTTTAAAAAAAATAGACTAAATAATAAAAAATAAGATGTAAATAACAAACCACATGTACAAGACTTTTTACCCATACTTGTTGAATTTTTCCCAGTTGCCATGGTCATTTCTAAAAATGGATTCTTCGTTTAAATAGCGAATGATTTGGACCTGAAATAGAATAATTTTTTCTTTAAAAAAATTGATGTAAAATTGTAGCTGAGGTTTTGCTGTCCTTTATGATTTGAAGAAGTGAAAAAAAAAATATTTCTTGCATGTAGTGAAATTTTATGTATGTTAAGTGAAATGTTATGGTGATTTATTAAACAGAAAAAAGGGAGAAGGAAGGCAGCAGGGATTTGGCACAAACATTTGCAGATACATTTCAGTAATGATAGACCAAAGCCGTAAAATTCAGAACCAGAATTAAGACAGAAAGTCTTCAGATGAGTTTTGTTTCAGTCTGCTATAGCAGTGATGGCCAGTAACATAATTTGGGTCTGGTTGGCTATATACGGGATCCTAAACTTCTGCTATTTTTGAGGCTATTCTTATCCAGGATCTTGCCTATAAGCAGTTCACTAAGTATAACAGCTGTACATTTCTTTGCTGAAATTTTCCCCACAATATGGTAAAGAGTTTGGTTTGAATTTGAGCGATTTTTTCTGCAAAGAAAACAGAAACTTCTTAAAAGAAGGAGTCAAAAACGGGAACGACCAGATTTCACCAGCTGTTCGGGCTTGGCATATATGTATTGGATCTGCTCTTCCTGGGACTCCAGGTGGGTTTGATTATTTGGTTGCTACCAGGTAACTGTATTTTTTCCCTCTCATTCTCTCTGTAATCAGAAGTGGCTGTTTTTAGCCACTTTTTTTTTTTTTTTCCATTTATTAACTGTTTTGGTTGCTCAGTAGCTGACAGATGTGCTGTTGTCTATATGATATGTGGTTCTTGAAAGAATATGAGCCAAAGTACAGACCCTACTAATCAGAGGCACTGAGATGTAATGAAATTTATAGTTACATTAAACAAGCTTTTAGACTAATACTGAGACACATAATACTGTAATCAAAGACTCTCCCAATACTTTTCAGGCGAAGAAAATAACCCAGCCTTATTCCTGTAAATAAAGAAAATATCAATAACCTTGACAAAGTCAAAGTTTCTTACTTCCAGCCTTGTCTAGCGTTAAAATTCCTAATCACCTATAATATTATTGTATCCCCTTTTAGAATTTTGCAGTGCTTCAGTTTTGTAAGAACTTAACGTGCCCTGTGGTGGGGGCACTTTCCACTTCCACTAGTGGAAAGTCTGCCTTGGGAGAAGCAGCTCCTGCTCTTTGTGAGCTCTGTCATGCAAATGCCTTCACATTAACAGAGTGTACTACATGCGCTAGGGTATTCTTGAATGAAGATCAGGGAAGCAAGAAATTTTGCTTAACGGGAAGAGTAAACATTATGAATACCTTGTCTTGGATTCCACGGTTGGGGAAAAGCAAAATTGCATTTAGGCACTTCATGGTTTCACTCAAGCAGTTCTCTCTGCTTCTAAACAGGGTATTTTCTAACTTCAGCAAATTTCTTGCAGTGTGAGATTTCTGTTTCGGAAAACATTCCTATTCAAGGAACATTCCTATTCAATAGTATTGCAGTTCATACTTTTACATTTATGCTTCTGCTCAAATTCTGTTCAAGAGAAAGAAAATCCTACCTCTCCAGGAACAACTTAAATGTATTCCCCCCAGGAGACTTGCATGTCAGCCTGAAAAAAGATGGATCAGGATTTTACGAATGTGTGGCTAGTGCTAGGATCCTTAAATTGATACTATTTCTAAGTAATTTTGCTTTCAGAAATGCTGAAAACCTGAATGGTTCAATTTTTTAACTTCTTAACTTTAAAGCTAATGTTAAAAATATTGCATTTAATAGAAAGCTGTAACTTTTCCAATAATTATAGCTTTATGAATTCTTAAATCAAAGTTGTATAAAAGATAATATGATTGTAAATAATTGAAGATTGACTCATCAGGCTCCTGTACACTTTCATATTTTCACATAGCAAAAGAACAAAGAAGGATAAAAATAATGAAACATAAGATCTAAAAACAATTTCAAGGGAGTGGAGGCTATCAGTTTTAATTTAAAATTCTTGGTGATGTTTCAGTTCTACAGTGTGCAAGGAAAGTTGTATTTGAGTGGACAGAGTCTATCTTGAAAGCTTGTGTTTTCAATGTCTCCTTGTATTCATCCACATGTTTGTACCAAATTAGGTAATTGTGTGCTTAAAAACACACTTCCGTATTCATGAGCCAGGGGATCACTTGCTCTTGTGGATGCAGGCAGAGGAGTGAACAAAAATGGGTTTCTAAAACTGGAAATGAGATCTAGAGATCCTGCTAAGTGTTTTATCTCACTATTTAAGAAACCACACAGACAATGTTACTTTTGGAGACAGTAATAGCTTAAAGCTCTCGGCTGATTTCTGTAAGCATGCACATCTATCTAAAAGCCATCAGAGTTTTACCAACCTCATTGATAATATATTTTGGTAGCCCTTCTGATGAAAGACAATTCATAAGTTGGTGACTAAGTGAAAGACAGTAAATACGGGAAAGAGTGCCTATTATTGCAATAGTCTGCTGTAAAGTCTGGTAGTAGAAGATTCTATTACAGCACAGTTTATACAAGTAAGCATAAAAGTGTTACTGAGGTATACAAACATTTTATGCATTATTTTTTTTTAAAATTACAGTAACTTCATTGCTGTTGCATCAAGGCATAAATCACTGGTATTTTTTTAGCTCACAGCCCATGGCCTTCATTTAGCAGTCTATCCTTGTTTCCTTTTTAGCAATTGTTAAAATGAGAGAGGGGACAGAGAGGAATTTCCAGACTCCCAAATTCTCTCTCACTCTTGACTTTTGGTCTCTGAAGACCTGAAATCCTGGCTGCCTGGGTCTCCCAATTAGATCAGTTGGTTTCATAAAGGACATCCCCCCCCGGCTCATCTTGCCCTACAACAACAGCTACAGCAACACTCCTGCTAGAGTCATAACACACGTCACACGTGCAGCTGGCCTGAATCCCGCTTCAGAAGGCTTCCTCCCTATTACTGCCACCCTCATTTATCCCCTGTACTTCCTGCTTTTGCTGTTTGATCCTTAAGAAGAAAAACAGCCATGCTGCCAGCTACTGAGCAAAGATCCCTAGCGTGTGTGAGCCAGCAGGGCCAAGTTCACCAGCAGTGTGCACAAAATGCAAAAGCAGACAGTACCTTCCAGCACCAGGCATGTGCTGAATTTTGTCCCCTATATGACAAGATTATAGGGGTTTTAATTACTGATGCACAGGGTGATGCTGCTATTTAAGGTGCACCCACACAGTTGCAGTCAGTTGCAGTATGCAGCTGCTTGGGCCTAGGGGCTTTAAGCTCAGGCTCCAGCCTCTCAGCTGTCCTCACCTCTTGTGTGATGGTTTGGCCAGAGCTGTGGAAAGCCCATGGGGGCTCAGTGTTTTTCTGAACAAGAGGAGGATAAAATGGTACCGCCTAAAGCCCTGGCCACCAGTGCTCTCTCTAATGCAGCTCCATCTACATTAGCAATCCTCTTGCTCAGGCCTTATGTGTAATACCTATATGTATTAACACTACAGATAAAGAAGCCTGCTGCATGTATCCCTTTTATAGCAGTTTGACTAGGATTTAAAAATACTTGTGCTTCAGAAAGTGAACTTAAACTGCAAAATGGCAATTAATTATCTTAAGGACTTACTCTTGAAGTAGGCAACATTTATTCAGATTTATGAACAGATTTAGATGTTTATGGATGTAGGTAGCCCAGAGACAAAGCCTGGATTTTGCTTTTATTCAAAAGTGTTTGTACTGGAGGTATTAAAAAGTTCCTTTTGAAAGCAACTGTGCTGGTGCACTTGCAATGCAGGTAAATGTGAAAGTCATTATGCAGTCAGAAGCTATAGTCATGTGTAACTATGACAAGCTAGAACCTGCTTTACTCAGAGGACAAATTATATATATACACATATATCTTTATATATACACATCTCCTGTGATTTTTAACTTCCACCTGGAAGCACCCCACTTCCCTGGGGAGTTTGTTCCAGTGCTTGACAACCCTCTCAGTAAAGAATTTTTTTCTAATATCTGATCTGAACTTCCCTTGATGCAGCTTTAAGCCATTCCTTCATGTCCTATCACCGGACACCGGAAAGAAGAGATCAACACCTCCCTCTCTTCTCCCCTTCATGAGGACATTGTAGACAGCAATGAGGTCACCCCTCAGTATCCTCTTTTCCAAGCTGAACAAACCAAGTATTCTCAGCCGCTTCTCATAAGTCATGCCCTCTAGTCATTCCACCTTCTGTTGCTCTCCTTTGGACACATTCCAATATTTTTATATCCTTCTTATATTGTGGAGCCCGTAACTGCACACAGTACTTGAGGTGAGGCCACCCCAATGCTGGGACAAACACTTTCAAACAGTAGCTATACTGCGCTTAATGCACCCCAGGATACACTTGGCTCTTTTGGCTGCCAGGGCACATTATTGACTCATATTGAGCTTACCATCAACCAAAACCCCCAGATCCCTTTCTACAGGGGGCACTCCAGCCTCTTGTCCCCCAGTCTATACATACATCCAGGATTACACTGTCCCAGGTGCAGAATCTGGCATTTGTTCTTGTTACATTTCATATGGTTGATGATTGCCCAGTGCTCTAACCTATCAAGATCTCTCTGCAGGTCTTTGTATCATTGGCAAACTTATTTCATGTGCACTGAATTCCTGTGTCTAGGTCATTGATAAAAACATTGAAGAGAACTGGCCCTAAAATTGATCCCTGGGGAACACCACCAGTGAGTGGCCACCAGCCAGATATTACTCCACTTACTACAACTCTTTGAGCCCAACCCATTACCAATTGTTCACCCATCGTATTGTGCAGATGAATGCAGAACTGTACTGATAATGCCTTTATTCAGAAGCAAAAGACCCTCTCTCATTGGTTAATCAAAGAAGAGGAGAAAAGGAAATTAAAAAGGAGTCACCATTCACCCTGGATTTTGGCTAATCTCTGAAAGGTTTATAGGGACTGTCATTTTCAGCAAATGAATTGCCTACTAATTTTGCTTAGGCTAATGAAGGAATTTCCTTTTCCTATGTCAGCTGGAACTTGCACAGGGGATATTAAGAAAATGAAAGTTTGATCACAGTGATGAGAATTTTGTTCCTTAGTGCTTCCAAGGACACAGCATGGAGTCAAACTATTAGCAAGTTGCCCTGACAGTGGATAAGCCTAAATTTTGTGTGCCTACTGGGTTTGTCTTCATGGATCAGAACAGCTACTACTAAATAACTGTTGGACCACATCTACTCCAAATAACTCCTTGTGGGACAGTAAGATCTAAAACAGAGTGATTTTTCTGTCTGTCTGAACTTACATGGCCCAGCAGACCAGTGTAGCTAAGGCATGCCAATTTCTGAAGCAAACATCACACAGGGGAATGATGTGGCCACATTCAGATCTTTGATTTTCTAGGCCAAATAACCCAGCAGTCCTTTATGCGTGAGTCAGTTGTGATTAGCCTTTGACACAGGACTAGAGCAAGCTCAAGACCTTGCTTCTGGACCTGTAGTGAGGAGCTTACCCACGCCACCATTCTGCCTTCCCTGTCTTCTCCAGAATGAGTTAATTCCAGAATAATTACTCTGCTCAGAAAGAGGGGTCATTATTCTGGAATAATGGACAGGGTATCGACATTGGGGAAATATTCCAGAAGAGCCCAATTAGACTGGAATAGTTACAGTGAAATAAATATTCCACAGTAGGCTTGGTTGGATTCTCTCACAGGCAAGGCTATAGAAATACGTTTCTCATTTAAAAGAATTTCCCTAACATAATATTTAATGATGACGTGCTTTTGCATGCAAGTGTTGTCTTGTTACTGAATGCGCTGAATATTTTTGGTGGACTTGTTTTATATTACAATGGTGAAGCATAAAAGGAGTAAATCTGTATTCTACATGCTCATACCTACCTTCCATTTCTGCCCATGACATACACTATAGTCTTACAAATTCTGGATTAAGCTTTCATCAGGTATTGCCAATGATCTGAACCATGAGATGTCATAGATTATGGTTTCAAAAAACTGAATCAAGTAAATACGTTCTGGGACCTCCTGCTCTTCCTAGCTAGGCTATTCTTCATCCTGCTGCATTGATAAATGCCAAGTAAATAAATCCCCCTCTTTCACACAGGAATAATAATGGAATCATTTATAATAGCCTTATATGTTAGCACTAGACAGGAACAAGGAAGATGGTTGTCTGCAGAATGACTTGACCTGGAAGCATTATCCTTCAGTCAAACAGGTTAACCAGAAGACCCTGAGCATTTACTTAAACTGGCAGAGAAAAAGTTATGTTTAATCCATGTTGCACTTTTCACATTGATTCAACTGACTGGTCATGCCTCCTAAATGCTCTCTAGCACTGTAGCCCATGACATACCACACTTAACAAGGCTCTAACAGCATTTCCACTGTAACAGAACTAAAACACATGGCTTGTAACATAACTTTGACACTTACAGCACTCGTGAGCTTGGACATGGTGCAATGGGTAAGCAACATGTGGTAACCACTCATCATGAGCAAATGAGCAGAAAAGCCCCATCTTGACATGGCTTATTATGTCTAGAAGCTGTAAATGCAATTGTTAGGCAACATTCAATCCATTATTATTATTATGTACATTTTTTAACATAAGGTTATACCATGTGCTTCTCCCACTTTTTCTGTCAGGGTCACTCAGAGCAAGGTCAGATGATTTGGTAATGTATTAGCATACAACAGTAGTTCTATAGATGGTAGCAGAATAACAAAAGGTGGGACAGAAAATGTATAACTAATGCAGCAGCTATTCAAGTGGATGCAGGGTTATAGCTGTGTTACAAAACAACTTGATTACTGTGAAATGCAGCACACTTTTTTGGCCAGGACTAATGTTTTAGTAATCAGTTATCCTAATTTCAGTTGTTCCTCGCTGACTGTTTCCTCTCATTTATAATACTTTTAGTACTGCAGTGTGCATGATGTTTTACTCACAGAAAGGTTAACTGAGCTGGGATCTGATCCTTCTCCAGCTAACATCACTGGGAAGAAGAAAACCCCAAAACCTGTCCTAACCCTGGGAACACCAGGAACATGAGAGTCCAAATACCTGCTTCCCACTACCTGTAAAAATTCCCAGGTGGGAATGAACATTCCTATCCAAAAGGTTAACATGTAAAGGCATTTAGCACTCATAAAATCACCCACTTTCATACCCACTTTAATAAGTGGCTGTGATTTACATATGAAATGTATCTGTTATAAATTTCCACATAAATTTTTTCCAGCAGCATGCAAAACTTTTTAGTTCCACACTGTGCGCTCCTATCCTGATCCTCCACCTGGCTGTGGTCCTTTTTATGTGGGAACATTAAACTAATTTTACTTGGAATGTACGATGGTTTCTCAAGATGATGCACCTGATACTAAAAAGCAGTTCACAAGACTTCTTAGGAAGACAGATTGTTCCCCAGAGGCTCCTTCTGCTTTGTATTACAGCTCATAGTCTTGCTTTTAGCCCCAGCTCATCTTTGACAGCCTTCTGCTTCACATTTGGCATCCTTGTGACATCTACAAAATAACTTGGGGGTCAAGAAGTCAACTGGCTTCCTCATATGCTTCTGCCATTACTAGTGGCTGTGCTCAGACCATGAGGGGTGTGGGTCTCTGTGTGTGTGTGTCTGTGAGAGAGAGAATGAGAGAGAGAGAGAGAGAGGGACACATGATGATGGCACAGGGAAAGACTGGTTTAAACTTTTCTTTCTACGCAGGTTTGTGATGATTTCCACCCAGACACAGCCCTCCTTTGTTTGAGCACAGCTTAGCATTGCTGCAGGTTGCTTGTTAGCCCATTCAATGCTTGTAACTTGATGATGTTCTCCACACTGGAAACATGTTGTTTCTTAGCACCAGTAGATTGAAGCTTCATTCAGATACATAATATTATTATGCAGCAGTGCAAGGCCAGTTCCTGGGGTGCAGCTACAGATGAAGTGCATTAAGGTATTTCGTTTGTTAGCCACCGAGTGCCTTTTTGTACAGAAGCTTGAAATGGGATGTCTGAAATGTGAGCCTGGTGGAAGCTTGGCATGAAACATTTTACTTAATGAAAAGGATTTAAAGAAATATGAAAGTATTATGTTTGCTATTAAAATATAGGTAAAATACTGCTCTGCAGTGTTCTGCGTGTAAGCTGTAACTCCAACTGGGTCCCAAACGTTTAAGAACCAAACTGAATCTAAATCTCCAGCTTACGCTGTGCTGAGTATCTCAGATTAATGTAAATCCACATTATCCTGCTTGCCATGGCCGGGATGATTTGGGTTATGAATGCAGTCATACGTCAGGGTTTGAAAGAGATTTAAAACAAGCTGATCAATAGAGCAATCAGAAACCATGTTATCAGATATAATTTGATTAGAAATTTATACATTGTTGACATACAGAAAACAGCATGTACTGTATGACATAGCAGAGCCAACAAGTGCTGAGGTTCTTTTGGATGCAGCAAGTCAAACATCATGTAAAGCTAAAAGTCATACAAGTCAGCGTGGGCTCCTGACAGATTCACACCATAAGCGTTTGCCTAACACTACATACTATTATTTCCTCTGTTTGCAGAAGTCCTGTTGCTCAGCCTGTGCACTCAAAGGGTGACTCTGCTGTGGGTGTAAGGTAACACAGGCATTCTACCGTAATTTAGTATGAATTAATGTTCCGTTGCAGAGCACGAAATTAAAGCAAAGCGTTTTCTTATCTCATGTGACAGAAATAAATGCTGTGAACAAACATGTTTATTGAAAAATTTATTTTGGGGGATTTCTCTGGTTTTTCCTTCGGACAGGCTTGACTTGAATCCCATGCACAATGGAAATCCAACAAAACTTGTACTACCCCTCAGTGTCTCTGTTGCACCAATACCAGATCTTTAATCAAAACAGAGGTTAAATTGTACTCCATGTAGTAAAGATCAGTATAAAGACATGGTTCCTGCATCCAAGAACTTTTAAACTTCTGCAGGCTCTATTATTTAGTGATTGGGACATTCTTCCATGGATGTGAAGATTTACAAACAAAATGTTTATACAAGTCCTGACTGCATTTCAATCCCAAATTCAATGCAAGCATGTAAATAAAAAAAATGGCAGTCATCTAAAAAAGGAGAAGGTGATTGGGAAGTCAGCATAGATTTACCAAGGGGACAATCATGCCTAACCAACAAGATTCCCTTCTAGGATAAATTGGATGGATTTGTGGACAAAAAAAGAGTAATAGATGTCATTCGCCTTGCTTACTTTAATAAAGCTTATAACACTGTCTTCCACAATGTTCTTGTGTCCAAATTGGGATGTTACAACCTAAATGGGAGGACAACTAGATGGGTAAAAACCGACTGGATAGTCGGGCTCTGAGGGCTGTGGTTAATGGGTTGTGCTCTACGTGGAAGTGGGTAACAAGTGGGGTACCACAGGATCTATCCTGGGACAAATCCTGTTCAGCACTGCTACCAGTGATGCTAAGGAGAGGGTGAAGGGCATGCGTGTCAAGTTTGCAGAGGATACCAAACTGTGTGTGTGTGTGTGTGTGTGTGTAAGACAGCAGGGAGGAATGGCCAAGCCCTACCCCTGGAAGGCAGAGCCCTACAGGGATGCAGGCTGGGGCTGGTGGGGCCAGAGAGCACCTCTTGGGGATGGCCTTGGGTGCTGGCAGGCAGCTAGCTGAGCTGGGGCCAGCTGTGCCCCTGGGCAGCAACGAGGGCCAGCAGCACTTGGGGTGGTGTGAGCAGAACATGGCCCCAAAAGCCAGGGAAGGGCAGGGACTGACCTTTCTGCTCAGCACATGTCAGACCTCATCTGGGTACTGCATTTGGTTTTGGTCCTCTATCAGAGGAAGGATGTCAATAAACATGGCCAAGTTCAGCAAACAGCCAGCAAGACAGTCCTAGGCTGGAGCACTTGCCCTTGAGGAAAGGCTGTGTACCCAAGACCATCCCTGGCACTGATGGGAGGGGATAGAGAAGATGCAGTCAGGCTCTTCACAGCGGTGTGTGGTGGGAGGGTGAGAGGCAGCAGCACAAGCTGAAACACGAGAGGCTCAGGCTGGAAATAGGGAGAAGCCTTTTCCCCATGAGGACAGCCCAGTGGTGGAGCCAGAGCCAGGGAGGTTGGGCTATCTCCAACCTTGGAGGTTTCAAACCCCAACTGGGTGAAGACCTGAGCAGCCCAGTCTGAGCCCAGAACTGGCTCTGCTCTGGCTGGCTATTAGACCTACCAGCATGTTCAAAGGCATCACTTTGAAAAGAGGCCTTTCCCCTAAGTCCAATAGGTCACCCTTAAGGAAGAGGAGTAGGTGTCAGCCTCCTTGACTGGAGCAAAGAGTGGTTGGTTACTGCTTTGCTGCAGCCATTGGAAATGTCAAAGCCCTTATGATTTCTTAAGAGGCCACTTGACGTTTTCTGGATCATGTCCTGTAGTCCACAGTGAGGGATTCTTTCAGCAGTTATTTGAGCTTGTATGGCCCAATGCCTTCTCTCATAAAATGACCTGGCATCAAAAGAGAGTTAAAGGCCTGGTGTAGCATTTCTCCCATCACACAGGCTTGTGTTACAGTTCTTCATGAAGCAAACAGGGGCACGAGAACTGAGGAATGTGAAAAAGGGACAGGGATTAGAGATCTGGTATCTTCCTCTGCCTCCCACAGCAATGGTGAACTGTGGATACCAGCAATTAGTTTATTATCAATGTAGATTTTGGATGCCATCAAGGACAAATGGTCTTCAGCGCTGCTTTAAGTATGTTTGGCACTGGACAACAGGAAGACCATGAATGGCCTGAGTTATGAGTTATTCTTCCTAGTAGAATAATAATCTGTGCATTAATGTTTATGCCACAACAGTACAGATTCACTCGTTGGCTGACTTCATGACATCGCTTACAACCACAGGAAAATATTCAAATTAAACTTGAGGCCATCAGGAGAGTAAAGTATGACATGGGCCAAGAGCACTTACTTGTTCAGGACTGTTACCAGTGAGCTAGCAAAGGACGGAGACACCAAAGCAGGTATTTCCAGAAAGTGACAGTCCAGTTAGTTAGAATACAAAACCTATAAAGGGAAATTGTATCTCCAGATGTGGATAAAAGCTAGGGGTGCTTAGGTCAAGAGTCTAGATTTTGTCCAAAATTAGTTCAAAACTGGTAGAGCTGTATTTCAAGTGACATACAGTGCTTTACTATTTTACAGAGTTAAAAACATAGTAAGAATATTATTTTGGGACATAAAGAGAAATAAGTAGCTGGCCTAGCCAGCACGGGTTCATGAGAGGCAGGTCCTGCTTGACCAACCTGATCTCCTTCTATGACCAGGTGACCCGCCTAGTGGATGAGGGAAAGGCTGTGGATGTGGTCTACCTGGACTTCAGCAAGGCCTTTGACACTGTCTCCCACAGCATTCTCCTAGAGAAGCTGGCGGCTCACGGCTTAGACAGGTGGACTCTGCGCTGGGTCAAAAACTGGCTGGATGGCCGGGCCCAGAGAGTTGTAGTGAATGGAGTTACATCCAGTTGGCGGCCGGTCACGAGCGGTGTTCCCCAGGGCTCAGTACTGGGGCCGGTCTTGTTTAATATCTTTATTGATGATCTGGATGAGGGGATTGAGTGCACCCTCAGTAAGTTTGCAGACGACACCAAGTTGGGTGGGAGTGTTGATCTGCTCGAGGGTAGGAAGGCTCTGCAGAGGGACCTGGACAGGCTGGATCGATGGGCCCAGGCCAACTGGATGAGGTTCAACAAGTCCAAGTGCCGGGTCCTGCACTTCGGCCACAACAACCCCATGCAGCGCTACAGGCTTGGGGAAGAGTGGCTGGAAAGCTGCCCAGCAGAGAAGGACCTGGGGGTGTTGGTCGACAGCCGGCTGAACATGAGCCGGCAGTGTGCCCAGGCGGCCAAGAAGGCCAATGGCATCCTGGCCTGTATCAGAAATCGTGTGGCCAGTAGGAGTAGGGAAGTGATCGTGCCCCTGTACTCGGCCCTGGTGAGGCCGCACCTCGAATACTGTGTTCAGTTTTGGGCCCCTCACTACAAGAAGGACGTTGAGGTGCTGGAGCGTGTCCAGAGAAGGGCAACGAGGCTGGTGAGGGGTCTGGAGAACAAGTCTTATGAGGAGCGGCTGAGGGAACTGGGGTTGTTTAGCCTGGAGAAAAGGAGGCTGAGGGGAGACCTCATCGCTCTCTACAACTACCTGAAAGGAGGTTGTAGCGAGGTGGGTGTTGGTCTCTTCTCCCAAGTAACTAGCAATAGGACGAGAGGAAATGGCCTCAAGTTGCGGCAGGGGAGGTTTAGATTGGATGTAAGGAAAAATTTCTTTACTGAAAGAGTGGTTAAACATTGGAAGAGGCTGCCCAGGGAAGTGGTGGAGTCCCCATCCCTGGAGGTATTTAAAAGACGTGTAGATGAGGCGCTTAGGGACATGGTTTAGTGGGCATGGTGGTGTTGGGTTGACGGTTGGACTCGATGATCTTAGAGGTCTTTTCCAACCTCAATGATTCTATGATTCTATGATTCTAAGTATAAGTAGAATTAAAATATATGAAAAATGATTGTGGAGAGAATGAATGATAACTGCATATTTCACAGAAAAAATGCAAGGAAAGGCCTCAGTTGGGGTTTGACTTTGTGGTTTACAGGCATACATTTATTTTTTTTTTAATTTAAAGCAGTAGGTTGGGTTTTGTTTGGTTTTTTTGTTTTTTTTTTTTTTTCCGGTAAGGAGACACAGACTTTTATTAGAACAGATCCTGTTTAAAGTCCAGTGCAGCTCTCACTGAAGTAAGCAGAAATGGTTCCACTATGTTAGATCAGATCAAGAAAGGGCAGGAAAGTTGCTCCATTCAGCTGTAACAGAAGTGTCCTGATCCTCAGAAAAAGAACCAGAGACTCAAGCATATTCTATATAAATAGTAAAAAGTAAGACTTTTTTTCTTACATGACAGTATAATGATATTCATAGAAATTTGAGTGGATAATACTGTCAACTGCTAAAATGCAATGGGTCTGTTCTTTTATTAGGGAGGGGAATTTACTGATCTTTTCCATTAAACCCATAACTAGAAGTTTAATATGATAAGACAGACTTGAAAAATAAAAGGGCAGTTCTTGGTGAGTCACTTGCACAACTGGCGGGAATTCTGTTTCTCGTAAAGAATTTGTTCATTGCCACATGATGGCAGATCTAACCACCATGTATAGACAATTTCAGAAGGAAAGCAAGCCACAGCACTTCTGTAGTATCACAACTTGTGTGTGAGTTGGGGAGGGAAAATAGAAAAAAATAGCTGAATGTTGGAGCTCAGTGCAAACATCCGAGTGTTGCAGAAATCAGAATTACTTTGTAAGAAAAAGTACTCATTGCAGAAGCCGAATTTGTGCAGTTATGACTGAAATGGCTGTGGGAAACATTTCACATAAAATTCATGCTGTTTGAGAATACAAACTACAAAAACATTTTACACATCCAACCAAATGAGTTTTTAGCGGGTAGGTTCTGTGTAATGTAAATTGTATGTCAACAGGCAGATGTCTGAAGTAATGAAAACACTCTGGATACATGTGTGTTGTAGTTATAACAAATAAGAGTGATAAAGTTTTGTTATTACATGCCAAACCCCTATTCTAGTATATGTTTCCAACAAAAAGTGTGTGGAAATAATCAAACCATAAGATCATTTAATCTTTACAATAACTTTAGTTCAATAAAACAGCTTACAAGTGCTTTCCACAAGAACAGATATTTACTACATATTGGTGCTGAATAAATATTTAATACAGATCTCCTCACACATTCATGAAAATGGTTTCCATCCTTGCTTAGTCCTTTTGTCATTATTTAATTAATACATGTTGCCTTGCAGTTTTTACAGGAAAACCATTTTGTTACTTTTTAAAAATTGTGTGTCAGAGCAGATGGGTGGGACTGAGATTTAGATTTGTGTTCCAGTAAGGTTTCCATTTGTTTTTATTAGAATTACAGCCACATGCAGTTGTGATGGGATAAACTGGGATCCCATTGTCCAGCCCTGGCCGTGCATGAGCACAAAGTGCAATCCTTACCTCAGCACCGAAGGAGAGGAGACAAGGGACTGCCCAAGCCTTTTGTTCCTCCAAGAGATTGAGCACATGGGCTGTGGGGAGGAAAGGGGTCATCCTAGACCCTGTATTATACAATTTTTGCCTTTTACCTCTCTACCTAGTTGTAGAGGTTGGAGAATGACCTTGGGGTCTCTCATCTTCTTCGGAAACAGCCACATTATGGGCTTATCCCCCCAGTCATGACGCAGCTGGCTCTGATGTAAATTCTGAGAGAGTGCATAGCAACCGCACTTCACTGGAGATTCACCCCAGGAGTGGCATCATCCCCTTGGTCTGCAAGTATCAACCAGTCTTATAACTTCATTGGAATAAGATCATAAAGCTGTTTCTTTCCGTGCCGGGTGACAGATTTCTTCCAAGATTTAGAATCATTAAAAAGAAATCATGACCGATGTCTTCATGTCAAAGCATTTATAATGACAGCACTTATGACACACTTCAAAGCTCAGCTGAATGTTCATCTCTATTACAGTAATTTCTGCGAGCAGGTATCTCAATCACAACAAATATCCCACATGCAATGGGTGGGATCTAAAAGGGACATAAAGCATGGGGCAGAAAAATATTTCTGGGAGGGAACTACAGGTGTCACAAGCAGTCCTGATCACAAAAAGAACCCAGAGGGTTGTATTCTTGCAAAGGATGCTGAAAACGTAATGCTGCAAAAGCCTCTTCTGTATTTTGTAGAAAAGGAGGCAGAGGCACGTTACAGAAAAAATAGATGGTGGCTTCCTTTCAAAAACTGTTCCATAAATGCCTCCCCCCGCTTCATGTGCAGCATTGCCATCTCATCCACTGCCTCTCCCGGAAAGGCTGAAGAAGAGATTGCAGCCAGTCCTCTCTTCTGAGGGTCAGCCGGTAAATAATGAAGTCAGATTTTGGCTTGCTAACTAACTGACTCGCCCCAAAGGAAAAGGTTTAGTTACATTTTAAAAAGAAAGCAAATATTTCTTTGGTGAGGCAGGTTTGGACCTCCTGACTCTTTAAAATTGCTTCCTCCCTGGACTGCCACATTTGTAACTCACTGTATCCCCTTCCATTCTTAATCTAAACATAATAACCCGTCTTTCAGCCACAAATAATAATCCAAAAAACACACCAACCTCCCCTCACCCCTCAGCCTGGGATGGGAAGCAGCAAGCTAGTACAACAAATAGTGACTTTTTCTTCTCCTACCCCTTCTATGCAGGTAAATTCTGACTATAATTATAAACTCCACATAATTCAAACCTTAGAGCTGTCAGCTAAATCAGCTAAATGCCCAAATTAATAGTCCCTCTGAAGTGTGTTCACACTCCAAATCTTATGCACAACCCAGTCTTCTTACTGGACTTAGAGCAAGACTTTAACCTACTCCCTGGGATATCCTTCAATTGCCATTGTTGGGGGCTATAATTTCACAAGGGTGTCTCAAAATTTCAGCACAGTAACCCAAAACTCTTAACCTCAGTTCAGCCTTGAACCTGATCCCCAACCTAAACCTAATCCAGAGCAGCAATTTGGCATAGCCTCTTTGACCTACCACTGATTACAGGCATTTCTGACAGGAGTCTCTCCGCTCTCTCTCCCCCTCTTTAACACATCCACAGGCCATGCTCTCCCTCCCTCTCTCGCCCTTTACCACTAACAAAAAAAGTTAAAGGCAGTTGGGGAAGGGATTCAACTCTGTCAAAGTTCTCCTGAACCAGGATTAAAGGAGGGGATTTTATTCTTTCTCTGGAAAGAGGACAGGTTATAGGGAAAAACATGTTGCAAGGAAAGAATATGTTATAGGGGAAAAAAATGTTGGACTTCATTTGTTTTCTTCCATATTTTGGAGTACTTTAAACTGCTGGCTTTGGAGTGTCTTTAAACTGCGTTTTTCCTGAATGCCTGTAGAAACGTCCTTTAGCTTATATACACCCCTGACTTTATCGTTCTGTATGTTAATAAGATTGGGATAGCACCCTGAAAACAAATCAATAAATTAGGTCTTTTTTATTACAGGATTCCCAGAGGTTGCTAATGGGAGCTTGATGTATCAGACAACACCTGAACTTGACTGTAAATTATCTGTCATTATCATCTGTAAATGATCTGGATCCTGAGAGGTACTTTGTACCTCAGTACTGCTGAAGTTTAAATAGAGTGCATATAATAGTTTTGGAACCACATCCCAAAATGTGAGGTAAAACTTCTGGAAGGGAATGAAAATAGAAAGCACTCATTCTCTCCGTCTATCCTATACTACCGTTGAAAAATATTTGAATCTAATGAGGTGCTTTCTTAATTTAAAGTCTTAATATCTAATTTCTGGAAAAAATCTTAATTAAAAAAACCTATGGCTTTTAAGAAAAATGATACACATATGTAAATATAGACTGGTTTACTGTTTGAGGAATTGCAATGTCAATGCAAAGAAGAAAAATGCATTGAAAATACAGTAAGATGATGCACCGGAAAGAAAAAATTGCAAACCTGAAGGTATTAGATGTTTATGTAAGACTGATACTGTAGGTATAGCAATACCCCTTGTACATCAGCACGCAGCATTGCCTTGGCAGTTGGTGTTAGCTTAAATAACTTGCTTCAAGGAAGATCCAAGTTGTTTCTTTACTGAATGTTTCCATCAAAAATAAAACAAACTGAAACCCCTTCAGCCCCTGTTACAGGTATGAGAGGTAAATCATGTAGGAAAGCAGGGAATCATCTATCCACACCATTTTCCAGATAAGCCATCCTGAATTCTGGGTAGGGCAGCTGCCTGCCTGATAGGGCACACAGTTGTCAGCCTGCAGACCCGACTCTGCTCCCTGGATCTGCTGTGAGTGGAGGCAATTCATATGATCTAGTTTTCAGAGATCAATGCTCCTGACCCCATTTTAAAATCACACACACCTCTGTTTTAATCAAATAGAAATTAGCACTCCCACATCCTAATTTCTTTATGAATAAGCTTCCCCTCTTCAATAAGTCCTAGCTCTTTATGAAGTGCTGCATTTGGCTCCTCACTGCTGCTGTAAAGATACCTTAAGCTGAGGTTTAATTTAGTGCACAATGACTCTCACTAAAGGAAACTGGCTCACACTTGGCATTGTTACAGTACAAGAACTCATAAACACAGCACCAATTGTACATTGCAAGTGGAGTTTTCTGCATATCCCTGTTAGGGTATTAAGTGCAGGGAGCAGATATTTTTTTTTGTTACAGTAAAAAAAGTTTAAAGATTAACTATTGGAAAACAAGCTTAACTATTAGAAACTAGTTTTAAAACTATGTTAATCCTTTGGATATTGAATAGTCATCAGACTAAGCAGTAAGAGAGCTATGTGACCACATGCTCACCATGTGATAAAATCTGGAATCTGTGCTACTGTATTTTGGATGAGTAACTATCATAGTTAGAATGATATCAGGTAGCATCCACTGTGATGCAGAGCTCTCTCCACTATGAACTGGTGGAGAACTCCAGTCCTGTCAGGTTACCAAAGAGTTATCAGATGGTAACAACTCTCCACTTCACTAACTCAAAAACCGCATGGAAATATACCAGTTTTGATGGATTCCTCAAGAATCATGTGAGGATGATGAGGAATGTAGTATTTCAGCTGTCCCAAGGGAAACAAAAATTCATCTCAGTCTACTCAGGTGGATTTAAACCACATGAAGCCAATGCAAAGCATTGCCTCAGCTGGTCCTGCTTTCCAAGCAGTTTAGCCTTGGGATCTAAGACTGGCAGCACTGTGGGGAGTGAGCACAGGATCCCTGATCCTTTGCTGTCACCTTCCCTCTGGCTTGCTCTCCCCCATCTGCAGCCTCCTGCCCTCCTCTGCACAGGGCAGCCAGGCTCCCCAGGGGAAGAGGTCCAGCACAGGGATCCTGTAACCCTCCAGATCCCTCAAGGAGAGCCAGCTCAGCCACAGCACACCTGTTCCCAAAGCACGTACTCTGAAGATTGGGCCAGCAGCTACCACCATAGCTACATCTTGTTAAGGAAGAGGAGCGTGACTTGGTTGCTGTGCTACCAGTGAGCTTTAAAGGTGCACTGAGCCTGTCTGCCAGGTCAGGTCTCCCCCAAAGACAGTGGCCAGGTGCCACTCTGGCTTGCCTAGGACACAGAGTGGGCAAACAGATGCTGAGCACACACTGACCCAGGGGCAGCATGTTTGCAGAGGCTAGTGTTCATTTTTCTGGAGGCTCTGCAGCCCAGAATGGAGATACTTAAGTGGAGGCATTCTGCAGCTGAAGGAGCAGGTGTGTTCTGTGTTGGCATTTTGAACTCTGGCAGTTAATGCCACTTAATTACCATTTTTAGCACACCAGCTCACTCTCTGTGGATGTCAGCCTGATGGATGTTTTGACATTTCTTCTCTTTTCTTGCTTTTTCTGCTTTGCTAGTGCATTTATACATTCCTCCCCTTCCTTTTTTATTTAAAATGTATACAATTTCGGTAAAAGTTAAGCTTGATGCTTACTCCCACTGCAATAAGAGCACACAGAAGCCCTGAGAGTCATAAAAGTCAAGGCACAGAAAAAAATTAAGGAAAATAAAAACACACAAGAGATGTTAAAAAACCCAAGCTATTTCTGGACCTGGTGAGCTCTTGTGTTGAAGCCAGTTGCAGAGCAATCAGAGCACAGGTGCACACCACATGACCAGGTGATAATAAAACAACCCTAGAATGCGATCTTGAGGAGCCTGATGATGGTTTGTCTCTGTAATACATCCATCCCAAGGTGCACTTGTACATCTGTTTCATATTTAGGGGTTTTGGTTGTTTTTTCTTTATTTTTACTAGTAGCTTTAAAGAAAGTCAAGCAGATGAATATCTACATTTAGAAGACCATATGTTAACAAGGGGCTGTGAGGTGACATGACAAGGTTGGTGAAGCACGCTCACCATACGCAAAAGTGCTGAGCGGCGTAAGAGGTTTATAAATGGATGGGGACCTTTGAGCTGTTGCAAGAAGAAAAGCTCTCCCGCGTGTTACTCTACGGCCAGTCCTGAGGGTTTGGCAGACTGATTTGTGAGGTAACTTTACTAGTCACAGAAGTACCTGAGTTAGGTAAACTCACTGCAACACTAGTAAAAAACAGCAACATATTTTTCACTGTGGAGGAGAGCACTGAGCAAAAGGGACACCTGCTTACTGCTGTCTTACTGCTCCCATTCGACAGAAGTCATGCTGGAAGGAAAGGGAGTCGGGAGTGCAGTAATTTCCCTTGCTAGGAAATATTTGTTGTATCCAAAGTAAAAAACCAAGTACTGGAGAAGAACTGAGCAGTTGGGCAGCCTCAGTTGTCAAATAAGTCAGAGATACGAAAGTCTCATTTCTCACGGAAACTAAATCTCTCCTGGGAGCATTGGTTTGAACTCAACTCTACAGTCTGATACATGGTAGACCATCTGAAATGTGAAAAACCAAGCTATTTCCATAAGCTTTCCAGAACCCATGTGTTCCAAAAAGCAACTTCTGTCCTTGCTCTGAACAACAAAAATGTGTGTAACATCTTTCATTTGGCAGGACACCTTGATTTGATGTCAATTGCTTCTCCATCAAGTTGATATGCACCCTTTTTCACGTAAGTCTCGCTTGACTCATTGCAGGGTCACCCTGAATGCAAAACACTGACTTTGCTTAATGTTACATTGCAGATTAGGCTGTGCACAGCCCATCGCAGAATAATCCTGGTACTGTGATCTACTGCATGAAGACAACAGTGGAAACATTTCCACAACACTGACCTGTTAAATGCATGACTTCACTGCCTAAGGTATTAGTCTGCTTAAGGTTTTTTGTTTCTATTTTATTTTCTTTTACTCTATTTTTTGCAGGTGGTGTGGAAAGGTTTTAAAGACAGCTCCGGTGTTACACTAGATGTACCATTGTTTGGCCAGGAAAATACTTATTCCTTTTGCATATTAGTCAAATGACATATTCTACAAATGATATCTCAGGTCTTCTGAAAGGCATGCAAGAGTTTCATACTGACCATTCATGAATCTCCCAGTGGGACTCAAGAATTCTCAACCCTTCATCTTTTGCCCTGCATTAAGGAAAGTTGGGCTGCTGAGTTAAAAGATCCTTCAAGTTACAATGAAAATAATACATTCTGATGATTTGGCTATAATCTGATGCCAAAGAAAAATTTCAAGCATATTACAATAATAATGCAATTACATTTTTGATGGCACTAGAAATAAACAAGGAACTAACAAAGAACGACCGCTTATAGATGGTTGAAGGAAGTAATTATGATTCAAGTCCTTTATAAAAAACATTAGAATTATCAAAAATGTATCAGCTTTTTGAAAAAGAAAACCTTGCAAACATCTGTATAGGTGGCAAGACCTGTTCATTTCTTGCATACCCTTTTCAGAAGGAAATAAAATAAAAAATATCAAGCACAGAGGAAAATATATGAAATCTGTGAATTACATGCCCAACTGGAGTGAAATCGTTTCACTTCGTTATTGTGAAAGATTGATCAACCTCACAACCCTGACTCAAATGCTTTGCAACCAATGTCTACCTCTGTACACCCAGATTCTAAATGATTTCTCCAGTAAACTTTGACTGAACAAATCCTGCTTTACATCTGAGCCTCTTACTGTGATTATGCAGTTGTGGACCACACAACGGTGATTCTGTAGGTAATTTTATAGGGGAAACATGAGAAGCGATTGGGAATTCTGCAGCAAAAGAATTTGAAAAATTTTATGGTAAAAACCTGTGACTTTGAACTGAGACTTTTCACTGGAATTTGTCAGTTTTTGATAAAACTTTTGTGATAAAGTGTTTCTCAGGCTCAGGAAAGAATCTCTAATGAAGACCCCCCAAGAAGAATGGTTTATCCTAGAGTCTTACAAGAGTATGACAAGAGTAATTTTCCCTCCCATCTGTGGACTGTGCTAACCACCAGGCTACTGGTTAATTTAGGATGAATATAAGGATGTGGATATGGAAAGGACCAACTATAACATCAGATCCAGTCCTCCACAGTGATGCATAGCTACACGCTACAAGACAAATTTAGAAAATCAAGGTCTCATTCACAATGCCGTTCTCTACCTTGACCCACAACACTTCTTAATACGCAGCAATAAAATGAGAAGTTGTACTAGCTGATGAAAGCCACAACTGCAATGATCCACAGAAAGAAAGCAGGAAAGATCCCAAACTGCAACCATGATTTTCTTGTTGGATCTGTTCCATTTTTCATAAATAAGTAAATATTCCTTGGGTCAAAGGAAGCTTGGCCTCAGTTTTACATAAGTTTAGCATTCATATCTAGATATTTTGCACTCTTTCTCAAGGTTCAGAAGGAACCAGAATATCAAATCCAGTCTCAGATATATTTAACATGGTTCTGTGCAACACTGTTAAGAAATACGTCATTTGTTGCTATGGGATATGGGGCAAATATGGTGCCAGGTGACTCTGCATTTTCAAGTGTGCCTACATCCTGATTTATTTCTCTTTTCTATGCTTTACTGAAAAGGTGTCAATTTTTATACTTTTTATCTGGATGTGTCTCTAATGTGGGTCTCAAGAAAGTGGATTTTTTTGAAAATAACTAAACTACTACTTTTGAATGCAAAAACCAAAATTTCCAGCTGGTGACAACACCTTGTTTGAAAAACTTATGTGACAGCAGCACCATACAATCGAGCCAAATTTCACTTTTCCTTTAGCCTTGGAGCTCAACGCCAAGCTCTCGGGCAAAATTTACGGAAGTGATTGAGCTTGTTTTGATAATGGGGCTTCTCAGTCACTGTGATGCATCTAAAAAATGCCACCTTAACTCTAGCTCATTTTGATGCACCTTTTTTTATCAAATGCCTGTTTCAATATGAGACCATAAATCTGCCAAGTTGAGTCATAAGTGCACCCAGTTTATATCAAAGACTTTGAGAACGTTAGCAAACCTTTAGACAAAATTGGACTAAGTTTTGATTTTGTAATGAAACTCAAAACCCGCCGAGTTTCTCTTGGTTTTGTGTTTCATTGCAAGAAACTCTAATTCTTAGATGAGTACAGCCCAGAGTGCATACATTCATGATCAGTAGTAAATGTGCAGAGAAAGAAACGGTAGAACAGACATCAGATTTTTCTCTGCAGTCGGCAATGCCTGGAAAGCCGCCCTGCTTCATTGCAATGCAGATTTGCAGACTTTGGCCCAAAAAAGAGCTGTTGGCGAAGTTTGATACTGAAAAGTAATCTTCTTCAGGAAATGAGTACCAAAGAATTGTTATACCATGTAATAAGAAAGAAACAATAAAGATCCCTGGCGAGAAAGTAGTTCTGGGTTGATGGACAACAGTCATTATAAACTGAGCTTTCAAATAAAAATACCTTCAACCTTTTAAAAGGGTTTCTGTATTTTAAATATGGACGTTCACATTTCAGACTGGAGAGCTTCCAAGTGACCTCCTGACTTCAAAGGTTAAGCACTATGACAGAACAATTGCAGACACTCAGAATGAGAAGGAAAATATGATTTTATAGCTGGAACAGACTATAGAGTATCTCTTCTAACATTTCAAATTTGAATTAAAGAGGGAACTATTTGGAATGGTTCAAAACCAGCTGAGGCTGAAGAAATGAATGAATTTACTCTTTCTATTGCTCCACAGACACTACTGCCCCAGTCACTCCATTTAAAGACAATGAGTAAGAGCTTGTCTGTACTAAGTGCCTGAAGTCACCTGATGTTGGTGACAAAGCTGCAAATATATAAAAGGCTGTGACAATAGCTCTGGTGGTGAAGTAATCGGTTACCCAGTCAGCTATGATAAGATATGTGTGCAAATTAATCAAAATAGAAAGGCAAGAATCCCAGGAAAAATAATCCATGCAGTCATTACTTCTCCCTCATTGGGCCACTGAATGCTGCCCCTCATTTAAACTTTGTTAAGACCTTGGCTTCTCCATTGCTGTTTAAAGTACCATTGGCTTAAAGTAGGAAAGTGCACTTTGTCTTTGGGTTAGTGGTTGTCACATTTGCAAGAGATGTGGTGAAGAATTGTACAAATTTGTACTGTGCTGCAAAGGGTCTGAACAGAGCTGAAAATGGTGATCTCCTATGGCCCATCAAAATTCAACAAAATACAGGAAAGAGTAGGAGAGTGTTACCATCTGGTCCTTTCTTATCTCACAAATGCATCAAAACATACCCCTTTTCAAATTCTGCTGATATTACTAGGTGATCATCTGCACTGTGTGTATGGGGAAAAGATCAGCCTTTTTTTCCTGATGGGCCCTTCTGCCTGAAACTTTATGTACCTTTTTGGGTGGAGAGGTATTTTTGAGAAAGGTCTGCTCATGGGAACTGATATGCAAAGGAAACATTAGAAATCCATGACTACAGTTAACTACAGTAGTCAAAATACGAATTACTATATTCTTTTTCACTAGTTTACACATTGTGTTAAAATATTCAGTGTTACTACATAAAAAAAATGGACGGGGCTTAAAATTCGTGGTGGAAATCCTTCTCGGCACCACAGCTTTAGAAAAGGAAATAAACTGATCTCATTTGAAGTTCATGATGGAAGACTCTACCAACAACATAGGTGGACCGAAAGCAAAGTATGAAGTCCCACCATCCCATCTGAGGCAGTTTTGAACATCTGGAAATTGTTGTCAATCTGATTTTAAAACCCAAACTGAAGTAACAAAGGAGGGTTGCTTTACCCTAGGGAGTTTATGCTATAAACACACACTGGGTAGCTTTGGACCCTCAGACAGAGTTGACACTCTGTGTGCGTGTGTGTGTGCAATCAGTTTAGGGGGAAAAAGTAGTGCAACCTTCCCTGCATCCTGAGGAGCACCAGCTGGGGGGGGGAGTTTAGTTTCTCACCTTGCAGAAAGCTGGAGGCAGCTGCTGGCTGTAGGGCTACTGCTAGATGTAGGGCTGCTGGCTCCCTCAATGGCCAGGCTTGCTCTCTCGGTGGAACACCATGCCGGCTTCCTGCCTTGTCCCTGCTTTCACCCTTGCACCACCCTTCGGGGTGCCAAGGGAAAAAGACCCACCAACAACATCCCCTGCTTGGGGGATGCACATAGATCAGAGCACTTCCTGGGAATACCTGAGAAATTAACTCTATTTACCTTATATTCACACATACTTCAATGCTGAGGATGTATTATAGGTTTAGAGGATATCTGGAGGCCTTGGTCCTTGTTTCTCTAGGAGGAACAGACCTTCAAGGCAGGCGGGTCCTGATACAGCGTGTGGAAAAATGACATGGGGCACAGTGGATGAATGAAAGGGAACAAGTTTGTTACAGGCTCTGCCTCCTCTCTAACCAGCTGAAATGCACTGTCCTGTTGCTGTTTCAATCTGTGTTATTAGTTGTCTTCAGCTTTCTGTAGCTTTTCTTAAAAAACAGAAATAGACTGTCGTGACTTCAAACTGGTATTTCTCCCAGATGTCACAGTTCTTCACTTAGCATGTATGGTTATTGCACATTCATTTTCCCGTACAGAAAAAGGTCTTTCTGCAGAACAAATATCTCATCAGTCAAAATAATAAATTTATACCTCATGTGTGGCTGGGGAAAGAATGAAATAAAATCCGGTTGCCTTGACTCGGAAATACAGGAGGCACAACTTCTTGTTCCTGTGCAGGCTTTTCGGCTTCAGATGAAGCACTTTTATTTGGAGCTGTGATTACATTTATATTACATTTTCTGTTTCAATGCTTTTCATAAAACTTGTGCTTGAAAGGGTACTATATTTTAGGACAATTTGAAATTTATTTGGAATTTACTCTAATCAGCAAAGAGATGGTGAGTATCTCCCACAAGGTGATGCACTACACTGAACTCCCACTGAAGAACCACAGTCCCAATTTGCTAAAATTGGTTCTGAATTACAAAACAAACCTTATTACCACTGCTACCTCTATGAAAAACACAACCAGTGTAATAAAGTTACTAGACCTCCAGGGGGAATGAATACATCAGATCCTCATGGCCTGAAGCAGTGCCTTGTGTTGGTGGAGGTGTGTAAGTCAGAAGTTGGGATTCTCAAGCAAGACTCATAGTAGCAGTCACAGTTTTCCTTTGCTTTCCCAGTGTATTTTTCTTTAAAGTGAAATTCAGACCCATCAACTGATGGCTCTGTGAGTCAAAGCAGCATAGAAACTAATCTTCCAATGGTCACTGATGGTTAGAAAAAGAAGTGACTGGACACGATTACATTAAAATAGTAGAAAAGACGATATCATTTTATAGCACAAATACACACAATTTCCACTGTACTTTGCCAGATCTCTTTTTTGTCATGTGAAAAACACGGTTCTAAATGGTCATCCTTGCCATAGCGTAATTAGCGTGTTTATAAAACTCATATAATTTGTTGGTAAGTATTAATCATCATGTAACTAGAGCTGAAATCTATCCAGATATATTACTGATATACTTAAGTTTTGCAAGCGTTTTTCAAATAAAGGCTCCACATTTTGTTCATTATGGTATGGGACGAGTGGAAAGGATCCATATCACATAAAGAATAGAAACATAATTGAGTGTTTATAGAAATGGACACAAATACTGTAACTCAGAAAATGTGTTAGCAAGCACCTTTTTATACATGTGCTGTGCTAAAAATGGCTCAGTCACTAAAGTAGCCAAACCACACCTGGCATATGAGATTATTCAGTGAATAACAAACATTTGAAGGGAAATATTTAGACCTGCTGTTTGCTGTTTTAGGAGAGCTGAACATACTACAAAGAAGGACACAACTTGAGTGTCTGTCCCAGAGAGCCCAGCCTCCCTCTTGGGTGTCTGTGCTCTTGGGGACAACCAAATTCTGTAAGGTCTGACAAAGAAGTACACAGAAGTAGGGACATATTAGTCATATAATATACTCACAGTTTCTGTCTTTCCATTGCCTGATCCATCTGAAATGACCAAAGGATATAAACCAGTTTACTGAGTGTAACTTGAACTCAAGTCTCCAAAAAAGGCTTTAATTTGGGTATGTTCAGACATTATCTACACCTCTTACACATCTTACACTTCTGCTAAACACTTAGTTTCTGTGGTTAGTGACATATAGTGCAAGAGAAGTAAAGAAAGATTTTTTCTGGAAAGTGTCAGTCAATCAGGACTATGACTTTAACTGATTAGAGAAACTGACATAAAAATGTGATCCTTGGAAACATTTCATTATTCATTAATTCTTGGTAACATGAGAGAAACTATTCAGCATAAAACGGGGTGGAAGGACAGCAGTTTCAGAAACGGTCCCATTGCAGTGCGGGCAGAATGGTGTCAGTGATGAATGGTTTGGTTAGCATCGTTGGCAATGCTCTCAGCCCTGGCTCAAGTGAAGGTCAGTTGCACAAGGCAATGCACATAGTGTGAAGCATCACTGACGAGGAAGTCAAAGCAAGAAGAAGAGCACTTTGAACAAGAAGACCACAATGTCTGTGAAAGCTGTTCTGAAAAGCAAATTGCTTGCAGTATATCCTCATTTTCCCCATCCACCTAAATCGTGTCTCTAACTAACAGGTGTTACGGTTTTGTGACACAGAGGACAGATCTGGTAGCTTATGCGGAGCTGAACACATCAGTGCCCGAGAACACACTGGATGGACATTCTTTCAGTTCACACCCAGCTGAGCAGGACCTCACGAACACTGGTGCTCACACATTATTTCTGCTCATTGGCAGAGCCCTTAAGCAATGACAGCAAATCCTAGTGTACTCTGAGGGCAAGCAGAAGAAAACTTCAGCCCTGAACTCTGACATGTGAAAACCATTACTTCCTGAATACTGTGTCCACCATACTTCAAATACAGCCAGCAAAACGTTACCTACACATCTGCCAAAGGTATGAATGAAGCTTGCTAAAACACCTGAGATGACAGCTTTCAATTAGCCAGTCTTGGTACTGATCTCCCATCAGACCAGCTTCTATCTCAGTGCAAACTGCGAAAATTACAGAGAGGCCTGGGCTGGCTGCTCTATTTTCAACATTGTCATAACAACGCTGTCTTGAGCTAATTTAAAAACATCCCTGAGCTAGCTCTGGTTGCTGTGCCTTTGACAATAAGGAGGTAAGCAGAAGGACAACAGGTCTTACTGCATCACTCACATGAAAAAAACGGAAGATTTTATAAGAAACAGAAAGGTTTTCTCAGTTCTGTTAGCTGAACCTTACTTTCCGCCTGGTGCGGTGGGGGATGGCAGGAGACTGTCAGAGGAAACGTGCAGATGGCATAAGAAACGCATATTTAACATTCTGTCCAGCTGCACCGTATTGTCTGGTTATCACGGGAATTGGGAAGAAATAAGAGAATATGGGGGAATTCTGAGCATAGCTTGTTCTTGGTTGCAAAACATGAACTGCTGCAAACATCCAAATGTAAATAAACCACAACTTTTAGGCATGGATAAGAAATTAAATATTTCTGGAGGTGTAAAGAAGTGGCTCAGCATGTTCCAAGGCCTGCTGCTGGACAGCTGCAGTGCAATTAGCCACAAGATCATCCGAAGTTTGAGCTGGGTCTTATGGGTTTTGTTGTTTCTCCTCCATCTGCCAAGTAATTCTTCAGTAAGCTGACATCACACGTATCATCTTTCCTTCCAAGAACACATTGTATATTCTGTGTCTTGCAGATTTTTTTCTTAACTCTTCTGTTAAAATAGGAAATGTGGTCCTTTACAGGTAGCTTTTCTGTTTAAGCTGGTATTTTTGAGAAGGGAATGTAACATCAGGCTCTGTAACAAGGTTTCTGGATGTGACAGCATGATCTAAAATACACAGTAAGGTGTAAAAACCTGTTATTTATACAACTTCATCAAGTCTCCAATTATAAAATACAACAACTTGACTACCCCTGCTATTCGTCAAATTCTCTCTGACACTCTCTCTCAAAGTGAGAGTTTTGCCATTTATATGAACTACACTAGGATTTATACTCTTACACTTCTAACTTTTTATTCCATTATTACGATTGCATTCAGTAGAGTATCTCTTGTATCTGATGGCATCCCGAAAATGCATCCCACTGTACAAAGGCAGGAAAAAAAGGCACCTTAGAAGTATACAAGGAGGTAGTGCAAAGACCGTCGCTTTGTTTTTCACCCTGTGACTCCTTTCATAAAGTGTACACCTTAAAACGAGTAAAGTACTTAGTGATGTTTAAAGCTGAAAAAAAGCAATCCTCATGTCCTACTCACTTAGCAGCAGATTGCCGTCACTGTCCTTCTCCACTTGCTTCATATAAACTCAGAGATAGATCATATAGATAAAGATATATAGACATTAGAATCTTCTTTTTTTTTTTTTTGCTAAAAGAGGCATTCTGAGACTGACTGAAGGTAACATTTTAAATGCTGGAGAAGAATTATAATGAGAATTGGATAGGCTGTGGCACACCCCAAAATGTTTGTGATTATTTCAGCTTCATAAAAGTTGCCAAAGTCTATGAAAACGGCCTTTGTTGTCCTGGTATGGTGTGGTGGAGAGGTCCCAGATTTCCTATGAATCTGAGCGATTGGAGCAATGCAGCTGACTGTGTTAGGTGACACATACCAGGACTTTGAACTACCTATAGAAAATAGGTCTCATTTAACATGTAGTATTAGGCATTTGGCATGCAAAGACGCAAGGCTTCCCCTTGCCTTCAGCTGGCCGTCGGGAGCAAGCAGAGCTCCTCTGCACTGAGGGGAGGGCCTGGGTCAGGTACGCTGTGGGCTGGGGAGAAGGCTGGGAGGGAGGCACCAACACGCTGGAGGGAGAGCTGCAGCCCACTTAAATGTCTGTCATAGATCTGTCGTGGAAGGGGGGACCAAACAGTGCAGCATGAACAAATGTGTGGTATAAAGATTATAGACTCGGAAGCCTGGGCCTCAGCCCTGAGACAGTTACTGTCTAAAGACAGAAAGTTTTTCTTTTCTCTGCAGGGCAGGTTCCTTCTGGAGATTGTCCCTAATCCCATGTTTTAATGACTCCCTAGAATTTAGCCACCTTTTGACAGTGCCCTTCAGGACCATCCTACACAAGCTTTGTGGCCTTAAGGAATCTGTGTTGGGCCACTGTCCTGCAACTGATACGTAATGTGCACTTTTCTCCCTTTTTAATACATTGCACCATTGCGAGGCATTCATCCCTTTGTTGTCACCCTTGTAGAGCTCTTCTGACATTTCTCAAAGTAGCTTTTGGGACCAATCACTGATTTTACTTCACTCTGCAAACATACATTGCAGAGCAATATATGCAGCTCCGCAATGTATGTTTCTTAGTTGCAATTGAAGAACAGCAGAAAGGAAAAGGCCTCTTCTGCGTAAATGAACTGTATTCCCTTTGCCAGCATTTAATTTATGCATGGGTTTTGGCCCAGATTCCTCCTTCTTAGCCCTTCACTGACAGGTTATATGGGATAAGGAGGCTTGAGAAAGGCTTTCAGTAACTGTCCTTCCTTAGATAACTTCGAAGTAAAAAAATGCAGTGCCAGCCCTTCAGAAATGTTTAAAACATTTTGGATGCAGACACAGATTCTCCATATTGTACATAGCTTTTTGGCTGACATTTTGTCATAAACTAACAGCTGAGTGTTAGCTAGGATACCAGCCTGAAAATATGTTCATCAGCATCCCCCATGTGAAGCCATGTCCTAATTCCACCTTGCTGATGGTCCTCAATCCGTAGTCATTTCAAGAACATGAAGAGGTTCTTGCTGAAGTTTTTCTCCCCTCCCTCAATGGCATAAAGTCTGTTCCCCACTGCAGTCATGTTGGCAAAAGGGGTCCCAAACCCTTTTGCTTGTTTCCAAAATGGTGACCCAGGAAACACTGTTAAGTTTTCTTGAAAAAGCACAGATTGCAGATTGCACAGAACCTTTTACATTTTTCTTGGAGGCTTTCAGACATAGGAAGAACGTAGCAGCTTTCCTGCTGCTGCAGACTGTACCTCAGCCACATCTCTCATGTTCCCTCACAGGTGTGACATTTATTTTTGCAACTGTACAGGCAAGGGGAGGGAGATAATTCATACAGTACATCTGCATTCTTGTGAGTTTTTTCAGCCATTTTTTTGAAAACTTCATTTCTGAAGGTCACTGAAATTTAACTTGAGGACCACATATGTGGGAAGTGGGACATTTCTACCGTAGTAAGTAGCTGTCAACATCATTAAGATGTTATCTCCACTGTTTTTAGAACTGGTTTTCTGTTTAGTGTTTATGAACAAGTTACAAGAGACAACTGAAGTTGTATGTTTCAAGTATGGTACAACAGTGAGTATTTAGAAGCTTTGAGCGGTAAGAGTGGGAGAAGAAATTATGCCCTACAAAACCAGTTTAAGATGTGTCCTTTGTAGTTCTGTCCAGTTACAGTTTAGTAATAACTGTGTATAGTAAACAGTGCATACCTTCTGTACAGGCTGATATCTGATGTACTGGAAGAAAACTTTGCCTCCTGTATCAGGAAACTGGTTGCATTTGCAGGGAATGCCATACTCATCCCTTCAGCTGAGAGAGCATTGCCCTTCTGCTCCAGACAAAGAGGATGCTTTTCAGTGGTTCATCACTGTCTGTAAAATAACTGTAAATAGAACAATTTCTACTCCCTCTCAAGTGCTATAATTTGCATGTGAGTAACGTAAATTGAAGAAAAGATAGTCTTCTGAAACATGGGTGCTAGTTGGCCCCAGACCAACTCAGAAACAATTACACAAATAACAGTGTTACATTGACTAACCTCTCTAGCCATTTCCTGCAAGCTCTAAGAGCTATCCTGTCCCAGTTCTCCTGGTGGGACTGGTACTACTTTTACCACAATTCGTTAAAAGAATCTACCTTTTATATCTTATCGATAAATATAAGTATATAAACATAATATATACAAAAGATATTTATATATCTTATAAAACCACACACATCTTGGCACTTCAGTCTCATCAGCACTCTTCTCCTCTGTCTGAAAATACAAGTAGTTAGCATGGGAAGGGTGCTTAGCCAGGGAGATAAGACAGAATTACAATAGCAACACCAGCTTTGCTTGGTCATTCCTGAAAGGAGAATGGTACAAGTTTTATGGGGTAGACCTGCTCCTACCTGGTACTGTCCAACCTCATCAGTATCCAACATAATAATAACTTTTGAAACTCCTCAGCAACCAACCAAATACACAGAGAATACCATGGGGATCTGGAATTGAGTGCCTTCCTACCCTTGCCTGGTCTCTTTATTTCCTTCACCCCTATATACTCATTACGATCTTACCAGCACTGTTTTTTTGCAAACATGCATTATTGGACTCTCTAGTGAGGCACAGAGGGTGCATGCACAGCAGGATCTTGAGCTGCCCAGAGTCAGGCAGTGGAAGCACCTGTACCTTGTCTTTGTAGTCAGCATGTGGAAAATCTCAAAAGAGCTCTTGTTTCCTGCGTGAATTATTGCCAGAACCTGAACTAGAGCAACTAACATTTTAAAACCCAAATTACAGCAACCTTCCTTTTAAAATAGATCAACTTTGATCTGCTAGACAGAACACAGGTTTTTATGAACAATTTTCTCCCTATTATGTCCTTGCAGAGGCAGGTCCTTTTCCAGAGTTTATCCCTCAACCCATGTTTTTAATGACTCCCTACAATTTAACCACCTCTGCACTGTGCCCTCCAGGTCCATCAGAAACAGTTCTCTCCTCTCTCCTCCCATTGACTCTGAAGCTCATCTCTATGTCTGCTGTCGGGGCTCTCCTAGTCTATGCTTTCCCTCTGGACACTGTTTCTCCCACTGCGTCTTGTACTGTGCTGGGCTCTGAGGCCTGCTGCAGCTATATAGTTGTATTCGTACTCGGGGCAAAAGCCAGTCTCCCACTTTCTCCTCTGACCTATTCCATGTCACCCAGAGTGCACACTTCAGAGGAAGGCAACTATGACCAGGCAGCTTTCCTCCTTCTGCCCTACCCCACCCCTTCCTAACAAGCCAGACATTATGGTGCTTATGACATAAACTGTGAACAACAAATTAAATTGTACAATCTGCCACATGGAACTCCAGTACCTCCATTTCTCCTTGGCAGGTCTCGGAGAGCTTGCCGCACAGTGCAATCCATGTGCAGGAAAGGACTCGGTGCGGACAGTGCCTCCAGCTGGTCTTTCTGCAAGCTGCCCCTCTCCAGTCTCTCAGCAGCAGCCTTTTCCAGTGGGCTTGGGTGACACACACTTTCACAATCAAAACAAACAAGGGCATTTGGTTTGAGCCTTCTACCAAGCACATGGCTTGCTGAGAAAAACACCTGTTTCACAGGTTGAGACTGTGCTATCTTTGCAGACTGGTAAGTGCTTGGTATTTTGCACTCAAGTACGTTAGCCATGCAAAATGGTAGTGAGGTTGATCTATGTGGCTAAATGGAACAAGCAACGCACTAGCAACTATGAAAATTTATTGGTGGTCTTTTTCCCAGATGTTGCTGTCTGTTTGCATGTGTTACTAAGAAGCTTACTAAATCTCTCTGTTGGTTTCTGCACTTGGACGCCTGAATGTGAAGATGCAGTGCCTGTAAGTCAGGCAGTGGGTGAGCTTAGAGACATCTGTAGAAATAGTTCTGAAAGGTGAATAATGAGCACAGCTCACCCTGTGTTCTGTGAAATAAAAGAATATACCAGCTCTCAGCACCTGGTAAATGAAATTAGACTTATATACACAGGGTCGCTGCGTTGTTACTTCCGTTCAGTGGCAGCATGAAATTTCCTTCTTACTAGCTGGACAAGGTTTTGAATATAACAATAATAAAAAAAAGAAACCAAAAAAGAAGAATTGCCTTATATCCACTTTGAATCCTCCCTCAAAATCCCTCTTCTGAGCCCACAGACTTCACTAAATCACCCCTCTTTTATCTCCCTCTACTGCCTCCCCTTCCTCTATGGTGTTTAACATAAAATACTTTATTTTATTTTCAGAGCCCTTCACAGCCTCTGCACACCAGTTTTTCATCTCTCATTCTCTTATATGTCAGCTCTCCCCTCCACATCCATCACCCACTTGTTAGATTTTCAAACGTCTTTGTGCTCTTTTTCATGCTGCCTCTCATAATTGAGAGTTGCATCCTGCCAATACTAAGAAATTAAGAACATGTCATCCTCTTTCAGATCTCTCCTTAAAACTCACTTTTCTCTACAAGACCTTGCCAGTGTGCTGGCCCATCATACTGTTGTGGGTTAACCCTGGTAGGCAGCTAAGCTCCGCACAGCCTGTCGCTCACTTCCCTGCTTCACCCCAGTGGCATGGGGAAAGAGGAAAGGAAGAGTAAAAGCAAGAAAACTTGTGGGTCAAGATAAAATTTGTTTACTAAGTGAAGGAGAAGTGGAAGAAAAAAAAAAGAAAAGAAAGGAAAACAAGTGATGCAAAGGCAATCTCTCAGCACCTCCCATGGGTAGACAGATGCACTGAGAGCTTCCAAGCAAAAGATGGATAACCCTCCTAAAACACTCTCTTTTCCCTTTGTATTGCTGAGCATGATGTTGTATGAAGTGGAGTATGCCTTTGGTTAGTTCAGGTCATCTGCCTGGTTGTGTTCCCTCCCAGCCGCTTGCTCACTCCCAATCTATTCGGGGGGGGGGGGGGGGGGAGCAGAGTGAGAAACAGAGAAGGCTTTGACACTGTGCAAATGCTGTTCAGCAGCAACTAAAACATTAGTACATCATTAGCATCGTCTTGGTCACAAATCTAAACCACAGCACCACATGAGCTGCTATGAAAAAAATTAACTCCATCCCAGCCAGACCCAGTACACATACTGACCATTGCTATCCACTTCTGCCTTTATGTTACCCATCTGTTGTAGTTTATTTTATACTTAGTAATAGACTCTTTCAATCTACAACCTGGCAGAGTGGTATCCTGGTCCTCAGGACTCATTGATGCTTCAAGGAGTACTGATAATCACCATAAAAACACAAATGTGACTAGCAGATACTGACATTACACAAAGAAACTAATTTTTGTAACCTTACAAACCCACCTCTGAAAAGAATAACCTTCAAAACCGTAAAATGGCAAAAGTAGGCTCAAGACATTAATTTATAATAGTCATAATAACAGACCTTTTCTTCCAGTTATACTGGCAACTTTTGACCACCATTTTTTAAACACCTGCTTCTTTCTTAAATCTTCTGGCCAAGATCTACCAGCTATCCTCCCACCTGATTCTCCTTTTCCCTGAGGGACATATCCAGCTTCTTCCTGCTCCTGAGTTGAGTACCTGACCACAGTAGCCAGTGGGAAAACGTCTATCTGGCTAGCTCAAAGGCATCAAAGACAGCACCAAGCAAATATTTTGTGACCCAGTTGGATTGAGGATCTGTGGGTTATTCAGCTCTAGCAAGCACCACGAACCCCAAGAGACTGTACTAATTCAGTCTGTGGTCCAGTTTTTCTCCTCCCCGAGTGTCCTCATGCCAGCAGTATTTTATGGTCATACTCTCTTTACTGTTCTGTTCTCAGTCATAATTTTCTCAGTCAGTCTTCCCATGGGGGGTGGTCTTCTCATTTTACTACATTTTCTTTGCTGAGAAGGAAACATTCACAAACACATGAATTGCTTTCCCGTGGTTGGACGAAATATGAAAGAACGTTATAAGGAGGTGTAAAGAGAAGTCCTTTGCATGTGGCAGCAAACACTTGATAGTCAGGCTGCCCAGTTCCCTGCAAAGAGTCCCTCGATGACTGCTTCCAGGGAAGTAATACCAGCCACCGCACCTATCCTTAATCTCTGACTTCAGCTGTAGCTTTCTTCCATGCCAACAGCTTAACTGCTCCTTTGGTGTTCAGGTGCTCTGTGGACCACACAGTCTTGTTTTTCCTGGGTTTCTTTACTTCTAAATCCAGAAGAAACTCAACTTTTCTTTTTTTTTTTTTTTTTTTTCCAGGAGTCAGAAGTAATATACAGCACAGAAAAATTCAATGCTGGCACTGATGATATGTGAGGAGTTAATTTTTTACTAACTTTGAGGAAAATTATAGGCAGCAAACCTAAAATTTAGAAAGAAATCACTATCTTAACAGAGTTTCAGAAAAGGTTTAAAAGGTGTATCTAATTTTTACCTACACATTTTTGGCATATCATCTTTGAGACAGGTACTATATCACACAGCAGGGTCTGAAAAAGATCACTAGAGAAACGAATAAGGTTATATATATTTTCCTCCTGAGAAACAACCTCCTCTGAAAGGTGGAGCTCGTATATCCAGTCATTAAGAGAAATTAAGCTTTTGATAATATTAGGCTGGAAAATAACTTGTCAAAGGCACTTGAAGGAAAATAGTCATTTATGACCATGTGGTCAGTTTGTTGTTCAAGAGCCCACCTGGAGAGGTCTGAGAAACCAGATTTAAGGTAAAAGAAGCAGTTTTAAAGCCTGTATTTCCTTCTACTGGCTTATTGTACTTGTATTGTACACTTGTAATTGTACACTTATGCATGTGAGACTAACACCCCATTGAGGCTTCTAAGTGCAGAAGTCAGTGTTTAGACTGTCCAGTGCCTGCTGGACAGTAGCCTGCTTTTTGTTAAAAATTCTCTCTTGTAGTTTTGTTGTAACTCAAAAGTTAGAAATGCTTTAGTTACCTTTTGTTGTAGTTGTTTTCTGCTGGAAAAACTAGCAAAGCAGGTATTTTTAATGTGTCATTTAATTTGAAACTTTTAAAACCATTCAGTGAACTAAACTGTACAGCCCTCATTCATTTCTTTTCATTAAATTCCATTTAATTGGAGTTTATCAAGCCTTGTTTTCCTGGCAAAAGGGATATCCAGCGTATTGTATTCACACAGTAAAATAGGAATACAGTTTATGAAATCACATATGCTACTGATAGATTTTAAAAACTTATTTCAGGGTCTCTAGTCTAAACAGAGAAGAGCATAAAATATTTAACAAGCTCAAACACCACAGAAAAATAAAAGTAGCTATAAATATCCATATTACTTTATCTTATACCAGTTCTATCTAAATTGCATAGATGGCATACAAAACCACTGTTCTGGCTTTAGTCAGTCTTCAAACAATGTTCCTATCATTTTATTAATAAAAAAATAGCTAAAACAATTCCGGACCAGGTGTTATACTGTGGCACTAAAAGCAGTACATCAGCATGTCCTTGAACGTTCATTCCCATGGTACCTAACTGCACTGAGAGGGGGGAAGTTTTTATTTTTCCACTTGAACATCCTCTACCACAAATGATTCTAACTAGAAATAGACATAATTGGGCATTTAAGTTAAAGACAGACCCAAACTTCATGGATTAAATTTTTACTGTTATCTCTAGGTGGAAGACAACTAATGAAGTCTATTTCCAAGCTGTGAGCTGCTGAAACTTAGGGGACATTCACCTTTGCCAACAGATGGAATGACCTTGTAGCATCCGCTGGTTTCAAGCACACCAAACACATAACAAGATACAAAGGTCTGAATAGACTCTTCTTTCACGTATTAGATAGAAGAAATCTAGAAAGGAATGACCTATACTAAGAGTTAAAACTATAAGTTTATTTAGCTTTTCATTTCTCTCTAGAAGGAAATCAGGTTTCATCAGATTGCCTATTAACAATGCTGAAAAAGAAGCAAAACCATTGTCAGGTAGTGCCTGTACAGAGTTTAAATTCTTTACTACGCATAAACTGTGGTGTATAATCATGTATCTGTATACCCTTACAAACACACACACTTTTGGGAATAATTGATTATTCAATAAGTGAAAGAATATCTGTTTTCAGACATCCTTCTACAAAGGACAGATGAAATTTAAAAAGCACACAACACAATCGTTTTCTTACCAGGACATGGAGTCCAATAATAACCAACAAAATAAATGTTTTTCCTGTAATTAGGATACTTTTCATATTAAGAAAAACTCACGTTTACCCTTCTTCCTTCCTTTATTTACCTTTCCTCTGGTTCTCGCTGCTTGTTAAAGAAATGTATGTTCAAATACATTTTCAACTATCAGTGCTCGCTTCAGAGCTGAATTTGTGACATCTTTCATCTCAGTGGCAAGAGAATATGATATCAAGATGAATACACAACTGCAAATTCATTGCAACAATAAACCTACCAAAAAGCTCAGCTTAAACTAAACTGTAAGGCTGAATAACCTTGGTCAGAGGAAGAAGGAGAAGAGAAGGGAGACCTGGAGGTTGGTAATTTCTACATAAACCCAGAACCTGTGGCTCAAACACATCTTTGGAAAAGAAGCTGTGTGGCAAGAAAGAAAGAGCAGATTTGAATAGCAGTGAGGACATATCTTTTTTCATGTTTTCTCTCTCAGAGCTATGTCTCAGTGTGAAAATGCAGCGCTCAATAACTCTTCATTTTCATCATTCTCTACTGATGTAAATGTTCTGTACTTAGATAAGGAAGAGAGCTTGTGGGTTTTCCCCCCTCTCTTATTTAAATAGGTCATTGTCTACAAACCTGGCTGGGACTATTCTTGCTCGAGGATGCAGGTGGCACCATCTGTCCCTAGGAACTATGTGCCAGACGATTCTGGCTTTGCTTTGTATGTGAATTTTTTCCTGCATAAAATTGCCATATGCAGACCATGTGAAACCGACTGCCAAAATGCAGAGTCGCAAATGCACAAAGTATACAAAATAACAAAGACTTCAAGGATTTCTTTATTTCAACAGCATATAAAATGCAAATTTCTATGTGAAGTTTTCCCTCAAGGTACCTCAATCAGAGTTAAAAATGACATCCTAAATTCCTAAGGTAATATGTGGGCTGTTCTAGAGGGGTTTTGTTTTCCTGAAGAAGACAGGCATTGTCTGCCTTGTATCAGGTAGCCTGAGAATAAAATCTCTCTCCTGTAGCCATGGGGCTGGTGAGACACAACAACGAGGAGTTCACCTTCTGTACCTGCACCACCAGCTCTCAGGGATGAGCCTTCTACTTGCCCCAGACATCCAGACCAGGGTCATTCCAGAGCAGGAGGCTTGTCCTCTGATAATAAACCAGCTTGGTTTGGGTGCTGAACATGATGAACCTACTGTCCCACAGAAAGCCAATCCAGACACTGCCTTGGAAAGGCAGGGCCCTGATGGCCTCTGAGGTCTTGTTCCCAGATGTCTTTCCCATTAGCTGTAGCTCCTGAGCTGGTCTTCCCCACAGGACCTGTGCCTCCACATTGGCCCAGGGACTTGGAGTGGAGGATACACAGAACTCTGCCTTTTCACAAGAAAATAACAGAAACCTTACTGTAACTTTTGTCTTAAAGTCAGCCCAGATGTCTAGAAGCAAAGCGCCCTATTTGTCAGCATACCCATTTTTAGGGGAAACTTTCCAGGCAGGGCACCAGACTGGTAAAAGGATTTACTATTAAAGGTGCTTACCGATAAATAGAGCAGGTCTGATCTCAGTTATGTCCTGTGACTCCACTGAAGTCCTCTGAACTTAGTTGCTGAGCAACACAACAGAGCTCCACTGGGATTAAACTCTCAGTTACATGCATGCAACCCCAGTGGATTCAGTGGAGATGCAAAGACATATATGATGGCAAAACTTGGCTTGTTGCTATATATCAAGACGCAGGTGGCACCATATGCAATAGGTTTCCAGTCACTTGGCAGATGTTCACAGCTGTCTGAGAGCAGAGAAAAAACTCACATAGTTAATTCACATTTGGGCAGCGGTCTGTTTGAGAAAAAAATACATTTGTTTGCTTTTTCAGTTTGCTGATGTTACTTGTCACTTTGAAGTTTGCTGCTATTGCTGGAGAGAAAAAAGGGGAAAAAAACCCCAAACCATGATTCATGTAGTTATTGATTCCAGGACAAAAATGAAGGGACAGACATTTACTCAGATTTTATATACTATATACAAACATCTTCAATGTACAGGTTGGCTAAATGCTACTTACTGTCTGTTTTTCCACTCAACACCATTGTTTTTGTTCCAAGAGTCCTTTAATCTAATCTATTTATCTATGCAGGTTTAAAAGCTTGCACTCAGCACGTATTTTGGAAAGTCAGAAATGTATATCATTGTTTCATAGGAAACCTAAATAACTTTGTTGTGATAAAGGACATGGGAGAGAGAAGTGCTTAAATGTAAACAATTGTGATTTTATCCTTTGGAAAATCCGAGGGAAGCTATGTTTGTTGACAGCAAAGTTTATTACTCTGAATAGCGTGAGCAATTTTCCGATCTCCACTAATCTGCTCAGTTGCTTTTCTTTTTTCCTTCCCTTGCTCTGTCTTTTCCCACCAGGCATATGTTCAGGCAGCTATAGATAATAAAATGACCACCATCTCTGCAACATATTCCCATTTGAAGCATAGGTTTTTCAACTATATTGCCACAGTTTGCCATCGCAGGTTTAAATGATTTTTTCGGCAGATCTTGCTCATTCTGACCAGCCTACAAACTCTTCCCAGTCATAGAGATTATGTTACAGCATTTGCAGAGGGGACTGAAAAGCACAGCCAGCCCTCCGCTAAGTAGCTCCCAGAAAGCCAAATCTGAGCATCTCAAGCAGGGCTTCAGGAGGAATGGGGCTGTTTTATGCCGTTGCCCACAAACACCACCAAGGCTCAGAGGAAATTGGTGTTTCTCTCTTGCAAACAACGAAAGCTCACTGCCACCTGTGGGCAGCGACTAGCATCAGCACGTAGCGCGATCCTGCAAAAAGAGCCAGAAGGTCGCTAACGGCGATGGCTCTGCTGATTAAAGACCCTCTTGTCGCTAAAGGAGCTGCAGAGCCACCCATCTGCGATACCAGTGGGCTGCCGTGCCTGACCTCCAGATCACTGTCTTCAAACCAAGCCACCCGGAGCTGCTCTCTGGCTTCCAACGGGCTGATGTCCTGGGGTCTGGGTTATGCTAAGGCTGGGCAAGAGCTCTGATCTATGGTCTTTTTTGGTGGATGAAGCCTTTGTGATGGCTCTGTCCATTTCGAGTCCTCTAGCACCCCATAAGGGATCACCACAGGTGTCGCTTCTCTCTGCCTGCATGCTGTTTTCTCCAGACTTTGAAAAACTCAGTGATGTTGGAGACTTCATCTTTTCTGTTAGATTGGATTGAAATTATTAATGGTTGAAACATTATTAGTGGTCAACAGGATGGACGAATAGAAACAGGCAGTAGTTCTAGTCTCACAAGCCTTGCTTTCTTAAGAAACTTGGAGTTTACAGTTTAAAGATATCCCTAAATCAGTCCTCTGGATTCAATCCAGAATTTGATTGATAGACAACAAATTTTCTTTTGAATCATAGGTTTCTGGAATAGCAACTCTGTTGATCTAATTTCCAATGATGTTTTGTAAGAGAAAAATCAGTCTATATAATTTTCATAGAATCATAGAATATCTCAAGTTGGAAGGGACACATAAGGATCATCGAGTCCAACTCCCCGCTCCTCGCAGGACTACCTAAAACTAAACCATATGACCGAGTGTTCTAAGGAAACAATTCTGTTGAATTACAAATTATTGGCTTGACCCTAACTCATTTTTAATGTAAAGTGCCATCAGGGAAATCCAAACAAAATTAAAACTATTTAAAAAGAAAGCATGCAGGTAAAGAATAGCCTTCATTTTTAAAATTTGTAAACTTTTTACAGCGTAAGAAGTAGGTAAAGTAAACAACAGTAAGCATATATACCTAAGCTTAGATTAGTTCTGTATGTACTATTTTATAACTATATTCTGTGAGAATTTATAGATCTATGCATGCACAATTGCATACAGTTGTCTTTAAGCTGTGAGGGTTAGCATCGTACTTCATGCATTTGTTTGCATTAATGAACTTACCTGTAAATTTCTCTACCCCTGAACCAGTAAAAACAGAGCAGAGTATCTGAGCAGAATCCAACCACACACCAACAGACATGCTGAAGTCTATACGTGCACAGTGGAGTGTAATTCTCTCCACTGTGCCTCCACCAAATGAGAATTTGCCTAGAAGGAGACTCTTTACACTTAAAATACTCATTAGCAGCTCACTGCATTAGGGGCTTAATCACTTTCCTTTCATTGAATCCCATTTCGTACCTCTGCTCAGCCGCAGCCAGGCAGGAGCATAGGGGTTGGGAACTGCACCTTTAGAAAGCCCTTGAGTGAGCCGCGCTGTGCAGAACAGCACATTGTGCAATGCTGATCACTTAGCAGCTTAGGCACCGACTGCAACGGAGTTCGGCCAGACTTCTTGGCTCTGAGTGAGTTGACAAACACCACAATAGGTATGTGATCTTATCTTCTTAATAGTGTGTAAAAAACTTAGCACAATTTGGGCAGAGTATAAATATTGTTGACAGTGTTCTTTAACAAAATTATTCACAGCAGCTTAGTTCCAGCTGCACAGCTCCTGTTGTGTCTCTTTCTTAATAATACTCCTATAATAAATATTTACAATGCAGTATCTGTTTTCCCAAAAGGTACAAAGATTTGTTTATGAATCCTTCTTTCAAAAAAATTAGCATTTTTTTTGTGTATTTCCAAACTTATCATAATTTATTATGGTTTTGGCAGTATCTGAGATGGCTGTACATAAAAGGATTTAGGACATCTGTTAATCCTAGGATATTTAATTAAATATTACTATATAAACATAACAGCTTACCAAATATTTACATGTTGAGTAATGTGGAAACATGAAATTTCATTTTATACGTATTCTTGTGAAGACTGATATTTTCATCAGTGTTCATGAAACTGAGCCAGAGTAAAGTACATTTCAGCTTTTCCACCAGCAAATACAGGATGGGCCATAAAAATAGCAGACTCCTCTAATCTAGAGAAAAGTACATGTGTACGCTTGTGTGCCATATGCAAGCCTGTTTAAAAGGAGATAAGTTAGTGGAAGAAGACTTATCAAGGCTTATCTAACATGAAGATGCTCCCTCTGGCTCTAAAGCCTGTGAGCTGCAGATATCTGGAAGCTGGAAGATCATGCTGGATGTTATCACCCTATGACTGTGTTTTTCCCTTTTTACTCCTCCCTAGGCCTCCAATGCTGATCTCCATGAGACAGAAAACATGGCTAAATTGACCTTTTTCCTGCCATACTACAACTGCTCTTATCTTAAGCTTGTAGGAAAGAGCGTGATGTGACCAGAGAGAAATTTATTCTTTTTATGGGGCAATAGTTTCCTCTGGCTTCTTATCTCTGCCAGTTTCCAGGCTGGGAAGGGGCTTAGGCAGCAGCGGCACTGTGGACAAGCACACAGTTTTGAAGCAGAAAAAAGCTCATAGAGTGAATCCTTGGAAGTAGAGCAGATGGACCACAGCACTGTATTGTCCTGCTCATGCAGTCCCAGCCTGATCCTACCTAATCTTATCGCTGTTTTCTTGTTGGTGTAACTGTTATATATGTCTTCAGCAACTGGTGGAGAGAACCATCGGTGGGAAAGCAAGCTGAATCCCTTCTGCTGGTCTCAACCCAGCCTGCATTTTCTGTCTGTGGCCTAGAGATCCAGCTGCCCACTTTTCCTTGCAGCTGGAAAAAGTGTTTTTCCTCATTAGAAAATGATAGTTAATGAGACGTCTTAAGAAATGGGTTCTGCGTTCAAAGCTTGCTGCACAGTCATTCCCAGTACAAGGGTAAATATTTCTGTTCTGCCTACATGGGCTCTTACACATCTCTGAAAACTGAAGTATGTGAAGGAAAGCTGTGTCACACCACTTACGCCAAAGAAAGAGCACAGCGAGGAAAGCAAAAGAAAGAAGAGGAGTCCCTACAATGGACCTCCGAAGAGAAATTTCCTCTGGCCTGTTGTCAGTTCCCAAACAAATACAGAAGTCGGGCAGCTGCATTTCATGCCATTTCCATCGCATGCCAATTTCCATTTCTCCTCCTCCCTCAATATTTAGCAAACACGTATCTGCATTTATGTGTTTGCCTTTCCTCTAGTACTGTTGTGTATGGAGCCTGGGAAGACAACAAATGCAAATAGAAGGCTCATAACAGCTGCTTCCTCCTCATGCACCTGCAAACAGGGACAGCACTAGCCCATTTTGAGGATGCAAGGTCCTCACACTGCTTCTGATGGAAGCAAAGGGATATTCCAGTATCACCATCATTTTATTTAACTTTAGACTTCAGGGCTTTTAGAGACACATCACTGCATGGGTACAGAATAGCTCTGCTTATACTCCTGGTAGGTTTCCTTCACCTTCTTCGTTTTGGAGTAATTGTACTCTGAAATGGCCAGAGTGGCTCTTTGCCCTCCTGAAAAGCAATGTAGAAAATACATTCAAGACCTGGGATCTAAGTTCAATAACTGTTGGATAGTGAAGATCATGGACCAAAGGGAGACACTGGTATATATTTTCTCCAGCCATGACGCATTATCTGATTTAGGCCTGAAGGTGAAGGTATAAAGCAGGTAATGAGAGATATAAAGAAGAGAGCTATGGAGAAACAGGAAGTCTTTTATCTACCTTGTATGATTTCTTTTATGATTAAAGCCATCAAATGGAGTGCCTTATCTAATGCCTGTGCTGGGAAACACAGATACAAAGAAAGAGTGGCCTTGATACTAAAACAACAGATGAGGAGCTCCATTGCTCTGCTTCACGGTAGGTTTGGTACCATGGTGAGACATGGTGATGGTGAGGGTGGACAGGTCAGGCATCTCAATATAAATGGTTCGCACAAGCAAAACCATCTTTACTGTGCTGCTGGAGGTGCTTCCTGTAAGAGGTTAATGTAGACTGCATGTAACGTATTTCAAAATGTTTGAATTTGTCTCCCAGACGTTGCCAGTCACAGGTTTCCCAGCCTTGGCTTGACTCAGTGAAGTGTGTGTACTTTTCCTACTCATGTTGCTCCTCAACAGGAAGGAAAGGTGGCTCAAAATTCTCATGGACATAAACACCTCCACTGTAGTTCTGCTGACTACTACCAAGTTGCCTCAGGAAAACATTCAGCCCATGACAATTACCCACCTCTGAGATATAAAGCAGCCTCAGATGATGCACCTTCCAACTGGAACAATGCTGTCCCTGGGTTACTTATAGGTCCAAACTTCTTTTGCTCTTAGTCAGCCTAGGATGCCCCTCCCATCACCAATGAAAGCTGGTCTCCTCTGCTCTTTAGGCTTCTGTTTTTCTGCCAGGAAAATGTAATAAAACATAGAAAATGTCAGAAAAAAAGTCATGTAAATACATGTGGATGCCCTTATACTTCCTATATTCCTATTACTCACTTCTGCATTTTTTATTTATCTTACTCTTTCTTTTACTGAACTTCAATCTTTCCTTTCTTTTCTGTCTCCTTCTCTGTCAATAACTGATTGTACTCTTGCATTCAAAAACAAATAAATTTTTGGATGTCCTGCCAGTAGTTTAGCTTCAAGTGATCACATAGCAGCATTTTAAATTAATTGACAAGTCAGTTAACTCCATCAATGCTGAAATTTAAATTATCAGGTTGAACAACTACTTCAGCTACCAAACAGCAAAAGTGAAAAAACCCCAAACGAACCCACAGAAAAGCCTCCTTTGCTAACTTGCTTTTGGAACTTCTTGCATCTCTAACTTGCATTTGGAACATCCTTCCAAAATCCAGTTGCAGATGCTCTCCAGTGCTGTCCCATCCTCATGATCAGTCCCAGCTGTCCACATTCCCTATATTGCTGCTTTGCTATAGGTGGAGGCTTATTCTAATATTCCCTTTTGCTACATATTGGCCTCAGGGTCTAATTCTTGCCTGCATTTTAATATGAGAGCTGCAACACATGCAAGATACTCTGGTGCCAAGCAGTGCAGGGATGCCATCCAGTTCTACAACATTTTGAGCCTTCCAGTCTAGGGTCAGACTTGCTGTAGAAGTGTCTCTACTTCTATCTCTTTTTTTTTCTTAAAAATAAAATATATTCTGTAACATGCTAAACATTTCCACCTGGGTTCACATTCACTGTATATGTGATTTATTCAATCATCTTTAACTTTGTTTATTTCCACTTTTTTTTTTTTTAAACTTTTGTATGAGCTTGTGTGGCAGACAAAAGACATTGCTGGAACATGTGTCTGGTGGGTCTTTTGCAGTGTTTACTGTGGCCATGAGATTGCAGAGATGAACCTGGCCAAGAATTGTCAGACATGATGAGTACTTTTATTTTGCTAGGTTTTTTTCAGGAGATGGCAGGAATTGTGGGGAAGCCTGACCTGAAGGAAGCTTGAGAAAAGGAGCTTGATTTTCAGAAAGTAACAATAATTTTTCCCTTTGAAAGTAGATGTCTTGACTGGGCAGACATCCAGTTGTCCCAATTCTGCTACCACTGTCCAGAGGCAAAGCCAGCCAAGCAGCAAGAGGGCAGGTCGTCACTTAGAGGGTAGCTGGTTTTTTTTGTCTTCTGGGTCCCCTTTGCTCCCACAGAATGGCTTAGCATCCAGAAACTTTAGTATCATCAGAGACAATAAAGCTGTTCCTCCTGGAAATGCTGGGATCAGAGGTTTCCACTGATGGGAATAGTCTACTACCTCAGAGCAAGGGAAATACAGACATCTGGAAGGACAGAGGCGTAGCTTGATCCTGAGACCTGCAGGGTCTGCAGGTCTGCATGGGCTGCAGCAGTGAGATGGCAAGGTGTTACGCTTTCCAGTTAAAGAGGACAGCCCGACCCCAGAAGGAATAGGCCTCCATCATGACAAGGATGTGAGTTACTAGAAAACTTCCCCTTGTTTTCATTTAACAATGCTGTAAGCGTGGATGTTTGCTGTCATTGCTCATGCTTGCTCCCTTTGCCTGGGGAAGACCTATTCCTGGTTGGAATAGCTACTCCTGCTGGCAGAAGTACAACTCGGAGCATTCAGCTGCACCCCAGAATTAGCTCTGCTAATCTCACGATGTGTGAGTTGTTTTTTTCCCATTTCTAGCTTCTGCTAGAGTTTAGTGTGAATTTCTGCGCCTCTGCCTTTAAGTACTTTGTTGAGGACTGGGCCCTAAAAGACGTCTAAAATGTTTTGCTGCAGAAAGAGGAGTACAGAAAGAGCTTGCATGGATTGAATCCCAGTCTGTTACTGGAAGGGAAGCTTAACAGTCAGCTTATACTGTCAATTTCCCTTCAGTGCAGGTATTACCAATGTTATCCTGAGAGTTCCTGTGGTTCCATGCAAAACCTACTGCCCATCCATCAGCAGAATACAGGCCTTTTAATTTAGCCATGGTGATATATGTGTAACTGAGCCCAACAAAAAAACACCAGGAAAAATGCAGTTCCCCACTCCCAACCTCCTCCCCAGCCCCCCGACCTCCCTCCTTCACTCTGCAGTTGGAAAGTGAAAACAGAACTTTAGCTCTGTTTTCTCTCTCCTGGTAATCCTCTGTCAAGAGGCCGTCTGTCACTCTTTCCACCTCAATGAAAACATCATCAGCTTTTTCATTTTAAGTGTTGACTTGAGAGACAAACCAGCCCTCATTTGTACCTTAATGTTCGTCTAGAAAGTGTTTTAAGATTTCAGGTTACACTCAGCAAGCCAATGCCCAGTGGGTCTAAGGGCTTAGATGGAGCTGGCCTCTCAGCTAGGAATTTATTGATTTGATACAGTTTCTTTTGTTACTTCTGAAACACAAGGCGTGGGACAGGGAAGGGGGGAAGACTTCGATTAATAAAAGCATGAAATAAAACACATATGTAAAGGGATGTAAACAACAGGCCGGTAGCAGCAAACATGTAGGAATTGAGTTTGCAAAGAAAACGCAGTCTCATGTTGTTGGAAAATAAAGATTAAAAAACAAAAATCCAAGCTTTTCGTTGGTTATGGTCCCAAGCAGGGCTGTGTGTGCCAATCCTTCTCAGAAGGCCTCCCATGCTGCAACTGTGGCTCAATCGGGATAGTCTACAGGTCTCTCTGTTTTGGTTTACTACCCTGCACTGGAGTTTACTACGCAAGGAGGAGTAACAGTTTACGAATTTAAATAGAAGAGAAAATTGATGGAGCTAGTTAAACTGGTTTACCACAGGCTAGATACAAGTCATTATTTACCAGCTGCTGTCATCTAGCAGTGTCTGACAGACTGTGTGTAGGAGAACGGGTGGTGTTTTCGATACTACTGGGTGGATAGCTGCTGGCTAGTGCGGACTGTTTTACACAGGCTGCACTCATGGTAATCTCAAACATCCATGATTTTACTCCTGAAAGACAAGCAGCAGGAACCATTTTCTTTCCATACTTAGAGACTTGGTGGCCAAGAAGAGCCCAGAGATGCTGTATATGCTGGCGTGCCGGAAAGGGTGCCAGTGTGCACCCTTCATGAGCCCGTAAGACCCGGCAAGATGGCAGATAATTTGATTTAAACCACAGACTGAGCGTATCCCCATGGGGTGATTATGGTGTTAATGATTATCGATAGAACAACTCACACCCCCATGAACAGAACCAGGCAGAAGGTTATTATTATTAAAAGGTTATTTAGAAGAAAGTCAGACCCTATAGACATTTTCTATGCTGTTGTGTTACAGCACCTGTACCTTTATTGACTTATTCTGAATTTGCACCAGAGTAGACAAGGGTAGGATCACTTTCATGGTCTAATACGGTGGCTACTAAATGACACTAAGCACCCAATAATGCTTCTGAAAAAATTGGAAATTATAAAAATGATAGAAAAACAGAGGATGGGAACAAAAAGCTGAGTGCTGAATAACTTAGCTGGAGTAATCATTCTCACGGGACTACTTAAAAGCTGTAAAAAGTTGGAAGTGTTTAAGTAACAATTGTTGAATTGGAGCAGCACTTCTGACAAAGACTGACATTAAGTGTAATAATTGGATACAAAGGCTGCTTTTGCTACCACATTATTTATTAGTTTCATTAATGTTAGATCCCTGGGGGACCTGAATAATTTGAGGTTTAGGTTTCTGTATTTTTATACCTACTTTATTTTTGCTCTGTATCAATTTTTAAGGAGAACGATATAACAAACTCACTTTAGTAGTTATGTGGGAAAAGACTGCAAAGAGTCTAATCCACAGACATAGGGGAGTTTAGTCTTTTTCAGAGTAAGAGAAGAGGGGTTTAAAAATGTGTAATTTCCACTACATGAATTCTTTTGTATCAACAAAACGAAGCTTCTTAAAGGAAAGAGTAATGCTTCCCTGCCATCTTGTTTGTAACAGTGATATGATAGGCTTGATTCACCGTTGCTCTTTTCCCATGAATGAAACCTCATGGAAAGTATATGAACTTTTTTTACTAAGGGTGCATTTATAAATGAGTTTAACACATGACTGATATTTTAATCCATGGTTAATCTACTTTTCTAGATCCTTAAAGAGTCCAACAACTCAATAGATAGTTTATAACCGTCTAGAATACATTAATCTCTGTAACATGGCTATAACATCTGTTAATCATTTGTTACCCACTTGTACACCATTTATAAATGCAACCTTTACATAAAGTTTGAGTGAAATATTTTGTGTTTGTACAACATGTTCCTTTCAAGGAATGCAAAGCACTTTGTAAGCATCATTTAGTTGAGGCTTATTACTCCCACATGTTATAGGTAAACTGTATCCTCATTTTACCAATAGACAGACTAAGAAATAGGGTTACATCCATACTGGAAGAAGAAAGCGGCACTTGTGAGCTACATCAAATCTACAGACTCCTGTATCCCACAGGCTTCCTGTATGAATTCCTGCCTGTAACTAGTACCACACAGTGTCCATATTGTGCTTCTGAAGCCTCACGCCTAGGCATGAGACTTAGGCTACTGCAATCCCTTCCTAAATTGAATATGAATAGATACAAGCCTTCCAAGGAATGGTCAGCAATCCCTCAGGAAGATCTGCTTGAAACCCAGGTCTGCGTAGGCTTGTGTCTCCCTGTACTTAGTGCTCTCAGCCTGCAGGCCAAGGTGAAACTGGCTTTGGCCATGGACATTCTTTGAAGTATGAGTGAGCTCTGAAACTTGGGTTAAAGCCTTGTCTCAGCAGGAACTTGTATGTTCAAGCATGGATGTTTACACATGTGGTGGATGGCGGGTGTCCCTGGTCCTTGGAGTAGGCTTGGACGGATGCTCAGCTTTCATTTCTGCAATACCCCAAGTCTCACTGCTTTCATGACACAGTGAAGGAAGGTGTGGTATGAGCAAAACCAGAGGTCAGGCTTTCTTGCTCCATCTCAATCACAAATCAGGCCTCTCTCCCTGAACAGCCATCAGGTTGTACAAATAGGGTTATGTCATGAGTTCCTGCACTCCTGTTTCTTCAGAGCCAAAGCCATGCCTGTGCCATTTTCTGGGCTGAGTGAGGCAGTGCTATCTTTGTAAGTCCTCCTTGCTATTGCCATTAACAAGGACCTCCTCTTTGCAAACCACCGTTTGGTGAGCCTGTTCCATCCACCACCCTTCATCTTCCCCTCTCCTGGACACCATGCATTTCTACACTTCTTGTTGACCCTATAGTCTTTGATAACCACAAAAAAACTCACAGACATCTTCTGTTTGCTCCTGAGCAAGGGAGTCAGCAAGCTGGTGGTGGAAGATGGGTTAAAGTTCAAAATACAGCACAAGAGCTGAGCTATTCAGGAGGTGAGGGATTAAAATATGAGTGATCGTACTGATTGCCAAGCTCTATTCAGTTCATTTCCAGTTCCTTGGATGTATTCATATATCTGCTTTCTCACTTGTGACAGGATATTTTACTGACTGTCTTACACATAAGCCTCCTATTCTTCTGAAACCAGGACATTTTTTCATAGCATTGGCTGCCTAAAAAAATAATAACCAATGCTTTCTTTGGATCTCTTTTTTGTATTTAGAATGAGTCGAAAGGCTATACCAGAATAAATTTAGAGAGAGTGAATTTGATAAATACACCTGGCCTGAAAGACTCCCCCAGCCCTGGAAACAGTTGCAGCAACGTGAAGCCTGCTCCAAAGTATCGTGAGTATCTTGTGGTCGTTACTTTACCTCGGTGACCCCTTAATGAGGCAGGATTTGCAGTTTGTGGAGTTGGAAGGAGAAGCTGTTCAAACGGGAGATCCAGGGAACACACAGCCTCCCTCTGTGAGATCCTCCACCACAGCCCCGGAGGAAATAGCGCTGTAGGTACCTATTAGCACCTGGCCAGCCCTGCAGCAGCGCTGCTTTTTGCTCCCACCACGAAGCTGCCTGTAGTGGCTGCTGCTCGGGAAGGCTCGGCTCCAAGGAGTGAAACAAATACCGACCTCACCCGTCACATCCCTACGCACTTATCTGCAGCACAGTATCACTCCCTGACCCAAGTCCAGTGGGACTGTGTCAGGTGGCCCACATTTTGCTCACTGAAATGAACCTGTGATGTATCTGCCTTGGAGACTGCTGCATGTTATGGGCAGATCTGGGTGAGCTGTAACCAAAGCTAGACAGAGTCCTGAAAACAATCTAGTCATGATAGCAGAGCACTTAGCAACACTCCAAATTAGAGGCTAACTCATGCTGTTTCTTCCACAGCTTTAAGCCTTTTCCCCATTTTTTCTTACCTGTTGGGGCAAGCATTTGCTGATGGCTTCCCTCATACTCTCGTACCTGATATATCATATTGCTACTCCATCATACAGTGATGGCCCCTCAGACTGTGATGCACCTTACCCCATGACCACTCTCCCAGCTGTCTGACTTTGTGGTGCCAAGTTTCCACCTTAGTTCAGCAGCATGATCTCTTTCTGCAGAAAAGAGACACAGTCCTCCACTTGACCTTATTTACCATTTCTTTTCCTATCAGACCAAAGCATCACTTCTGTTGACCTTTCATATCAACTCAGAGACTACCCACCTTATCATCAAAACCCTTTGGATACTGAGGGCTACCCAAATGGTGGTCTGAGTAATATTGTTTCCCAAGTAAGTGGTTGAACAAGCACTGAGGGACATGTGACTGACTGAAAAAAATAAAAAAAATTGGTGTCTGCCTTCTCTCCTAGCATTTCTCCTTTAATGGGAAATACCATATTTGTTCATCTCCTCCGGTTCTTTTAATGTAACTACCAGGGCTACAGCAGGATAACAGGTATCTCTCCCTTCCTGTTGTTTTTCTGTAAGAAAGTCAGAAATTTCCTAAGGCAGTAAACGATATGACAGTTGGACTTCTTCAGCACAGGTCTGTACCCCATTGAGAGCTATGTTATTTTCTGCCCCGTTATTAGGGTCTTCTTATCCTCCACAGAGACTCCATGACTTAACAACTTGTAAATGTAATCACGGGTACTTTGTTCCTGTACTATAACAAATGTCACAGTCTCTCAGTTGTTAACAGGTATATCCAGTTCAGACATGCCATGAATGACAAACACATCATTGTAGAGCCTAAAATTTCCTGTTTACCTTACAGTGTCTGTAACTTGTTTCAGAGCAAATATTAGTGTTTCTGGTGCCTATAGGCTTGCCTACCAGTGCCCAAGTTTAACTTAATAAATGGCTTATCCTATTTCAGGCTGACAGTCCATCCTTTCCCTGTGCAATGTTCCCTGTTTCTCCAGAGAGGAATTCCCCTGGGAGAATGGTGCTTTTACACAGTCATAGAAGATGGCTTTGCAAGGGATTAAAAAGCCATCTACTCCATCCTTCTGCCTCAGGGAGAGTTAACTGCATTAGGCCATTGCTGAGTTATCTTCATTGATGACTGGCACTGGCAACCTCTTGGAAAGAGCTGTGATCCACTGAAGTTTGTGCACCTTTCTCCTACTGCTTGTTGTTGGTCAAGATGGCCAGTGTGATTGTAGCCCTAGGGATGCTTTCTGAGGACTTTGTGCACTGCCCACCTTGACAAACCTGCAGTCCAGCCTGAGCAGCTTTCCTCGTGCTTTTGCTTTGTCAGTGGCCAGTTCTGGGCCTTGCATTAATTTGTTCATGAGTGTTTTACCCCACAACCGTGTCACCCTCTGGTTCTTTTGTCAGGAGCTCTCCAAAATGAGAGGGCTGGCTTTTTGGCCCTGAATTGATTGTATATATTTCACCTTCCTGCTCCTTTCTGAACTTCTTGTCTGAAAACATATTATCCCATTTTCCTGTGGAATGTAGCTGTCTCCAAATGTCTATACTACCATATCATATTTAGCGTCCTTTGTCCAGGTCACTTGAAACCATTTAAAATATGAAGTTCCTTAGAAATGGCTATTGTCAGAAAGAAAGCTTCCATCAGGTGTCATCTTTTTTGCTTGTAGATACATAATGGACAATCAGCTGCCTATTTTTTAGTACCTTCAACTCTTGGTACTCCAGGTTGCCAGAGAGTCTGGCAGACATGCCCTTCCTGCAGTACTGGAAGCTCTGTTGGCTGGCAGCATGTAACGTGGGTCCTGGAATAACATAAGCTGTTCCAAATGTGTCTCACAAGGTACATTTAAAATTTACAGTTCCCCACATTATCCTCTTTGAGAGATGGAAATCACTTGTCCCTTTATGGCTGGCTGAGAGTCACTTAAATCTCCATGCTTCAGATATATGACCCCGGCTGAAATCTGACCAGGCTGTAGAGAACACCAGGATAACAATAGGACAACCAACACCTCCCTTGCTTTGATACCCATACTGACACAGACTGGACATTCAGTTTTGTATTGCAGCTGACACAGCTGAGGGGAGCAAGGAGAAAGGGACTCTGTGCTTGCTGGTGCAAGCTGTCTTGAAGAAACCAAGGAGTTGCATGGAGACGGTAGGTTACCACATTCCTCACCTGCAAGAAATATTAGGTTGTTTCCCTGTTGTAACTATCCAGCTGCCTTGTAATGCCTCCTTTCAGGTGTGGCTTTCTCAACGCAGCCCACCTGGTCAGCTTGGCAAGCTCCTCATCCACCTGGCAGGGCCCAGGAGCCTAAACCTGCTCAGTGCGGAGCACTGCCTGGCCCGCCCTTCCTCAGGGGAAGTAAGGAAGCTCAGCAGCTTGAAGGGTTTTTTTCCTCTGAAGGATATATGCATAACTCGAAGGGGGAAACTCATTCCAGGGAACATAGGAGAGCATCTTGTTCTGAAAGCCCTTTCTGAATGACGTGCAAAATACTGAACAGACGCAACATGCACTTGGCCTTCTTGCAGTACCTATTATTACCAATTATTGTTGAACAAAACCAGGGAAAGACCTCTGGAGGGCAGCCATACATTTTCAGTTTGTTCTTGAAGGTCTTGCAGCATTTTGGCTCCTCTTTGATCTTTATGGAGCCTAGAAGATCCAAATGTGCAGAAGTTATGTATTCAATATGTACATGAACTGTAGGCTCTATAAAGAATGCTACAAATTCTTACTTTTGGAAAGAGGTTTTTGCCCTCAGTCTCCTCGACTTTTTAAAATCACCTTCTTCGTTCATTTTGTTCTGTTTTGCCCTTCTTGTTGTCCATCTCACACTGAAGTCAGTATGTAATAAATGCTGGTTGATCCCACTGTGGTCAAACTGAAGACCCAGTTGAATGTACCTCCTGTAGGTTCTTAACCTCCCTTAATTTACTGCATGTGCCTCTGACAGCTCCTTTCTCTCAAAGTCACTTGTAAATTTTTTTAATAAAAAATATTAATAACATAAATCCTAACAGCTTCTGAAGTTATACTGGCCACCGAGTATCTTTTTATAATGTGTTTCAGGCACTTTTTCTTACAATCAACTTGATGTTTCTCATACCAGTACCTACCAGCGGTAGCAGAGTCCTGGGTTTTTGGAGCTAGCTTTCCAGCAGAAGAGAAATCGGTGACACAACTGAAGTAAGAGATAGTTCAATGCTCCGAACCCATGGTGTACACCTCCGATAGGACAAAGCGGAGTAAATAGCTTTTCCACAAGACAAAATTGTCTTCAATGCTAGGACAAAGTACATGGAAGTCTTTATCTGAAAGACATTGCATTAGGTATGGCATTAACACGCTTGAGGAACATACAAGATAGCAAGGAGACTTTTAGTTGCTGTTCAAGGTAGTTTTCAGCATCAAGTGATACAGGTGAGTCAGCTGGCTTTAAAGAGAAAGGAGATAGCTGAAGATATGTCACAGCCAGTAAAAATATAATTAAACCCTTTCTCTAAAATTATTAGTTTTCAGTCACATCTTCCCACGCTCGCCTCACTTCAGAGATCAGACTGCCTCTGTTATTTGGTACTCAAATGCATGGCAGCCTGTCCTACAGCTCTGCACAGGCAAGCTGCCAGGAGAAGCACTTCAGGAAAGAACTATTTGGAAAATCAAAGACTAGCTTCAATTTAGGGAGCTGATTTTGTTAAATGCAAAAGTAAGCTGAAGTCTCCAATTTGCATATATAATGTATATATGCAATGTATGTATATGCATATACATATACCTATTATATACAATGCATGTATATAATATATTTTGCATAATAGGAATGGCAACAGCAACTGGAAACCAGCTACAAAATTAAAATGTTCTATAAAATCTTTTTTAAAAGTATAAATATTAGCAAAGTTATTGGCTTTTATTCATGATTCTATGAGTGTCACATCACTAGCACTTCATGCACTCTATGTCCAGCTAAAGCATATAGAAAACTGTCTGGAGCATCATTGCTGATATGATTCTCCCACCCTATATCTTCCCAATAATGACATAGATGGTGATCTGTCTTTAAAATATACTTCATGGGATACACAAATAATGAAGTCACCTGACTGACAACTTTCTACGGTACTTTATGACATGAAGCAAACATTGTCTTAAGACCATGGTGAAGTTTGATTTCCAGCATGGCACATTCCACCTTGAGGTAGTTTTCAACCAATTGCCAAAAAAGAAAAATAAACTGCTGCATTTGGGTATGGAGTGTGAAATCACCCGGATGGGAGTAATGTGAGTGCACATAATTGTACACCTGTTAGTTATTTCTGAGAAGCTAACCTGTTCATGCTACAATTAGGTACAGTGTAAATCACAAAGACAGAAAACACATTCAATCAGTTGGACATGGTGACGGGAAAAAAAAAATCAGATTTCATGGCTTGATAGAAAAATCACATTAGGGTCTAAATGAATTATTTCTACGACTCAAATAAATTATCATCCAGGCTTAGGTTGGTATTAAGAAGATGAACATTTTGGGGAGAGAGACTTATATACTCCAGGGGCAGGTGGGTGTAAATCACTGCAGTCAAGGATACAGGGGTTTAACTAGGGTATGCACTGAGAGCTGGTCTTAGGCAGGGAAATGTACTTCTAGGGGGGAGGCCAATGAGAAATTTCCTTGATGTGAATGGTACCATATCTGGTGCATTTTCCAGACATAAGCCCACAAAACTTCCATTTGCAGTGTCAAAAGATGATTTGCTGGCATCACATCAGCAACCCAGTGCTTTGAAGATAAATGTAAGCCAAGGTTGTGGCAGCAGCCTTCAACACCATGTCAATAACACAGAAGGAGTTTGCACTGCAGTGTTTTGGTGCAATAGAGAAATAAGCGAGCTTTAAGCACTGCCACGGAGTTTAAAACTTGACCGTTCACTACTGGCAACCCCAAACACCAGTGGCCTGGTGCCGCTCTGATGCTGGCAGCTTGACATGGTGCCATTCTCCTTCTCGGTAGCTGCTGTCTCACAGAATTCACTGGTGTGCTGTTGTGTGACGGATTGCGTGTCAGGGCGAGGCTTCTGCATGCATCCACTTCCAAAATACACAGTACCTCTACAAGAAGTTGTTTCACTCGCTCAACACTTTTGCTCAAATAAGAATACATATAGTATGACAAGCAACTGGTTTTGCAGGTTTCTGCAGTCTTGAAAAAAAAAATCACATTTCACCCACATGCTTTTAAAACTCTCACAAAAAGAAATCTCCTATGGAGCCTCAAAATTTGTGCAGGAGAGTAGTAAAAAAAGCTTATATGTGTGACTACACAGCTGTTACATGAAATACTCATTCTGTATTGCTGTGCGTCCTGAAATAATGACCTGCATCAACAACAAGCGTTACGTTACAACAAACATTACTAAATAATATTTTTACATGCAACCTTTAGCTCAGCAAGCCCTGGGCTTTATTTTGACCACACAGGCCTTTATTCAAAGTCCTCTGAAGGCAGTAGGAGTTCTTCACTGTCTGCAATAGGCCTTGGATGGAGCACATAACTTTCTGAGCATGCTTACAATCTCCTTTCTGTAATAGTTAGTTGGGTGCAAGACCAATGAAGTCCATGGTAGCACAGCTATGCAAAATGAGTAGGAGATGAGCACAGCAGCAAGGACATGCAGCAGCTCTTATGAAATCATTAATCATTTAATTCATTCTGACGTATTTAAATTTACTTTGATTTGGAACTGTTCCAAGCCAAAAGACGATGGCGCACAGCCAACAACTTAAATATCTCTTAAGGCCATAAATATGATCCTCGGTCTTTGCATTTATCCACTATTAGTGTCAGTTCCACTTAGACATGCCTTCTGAAGAAACAGTAGATGTTCCAGATAAATATTTTCCTCTATTACATCTTCAAACTTACGGCATTTGGACTCCTGTGGAAACAGGTTTTCCCTTGACAGCAATAGGTGCGTGTTTATGTATCAGCGAGGGTCAGCTTTAGCACTTACAAATCTTGCATAATCACTTCCTGATATGGGCAGTATTGGGTGGCATCTTTGTCATGATAAATGAGAATAAACCAGTGAATGCAAAAGAGATTATCACAGCAGAACTGGTGGCTGGGTGACTTTGGAGCTTTATTATGTCATGCTTACTAAGCAGTTCTAAATGTTCAAGGTATGAAGCAAGTTAGATTTAATGATGCTTTATCAGAATATTAAAAATTAATTAACTTATTTATTAAAGGCTTTTAAAATGACATTTTAATGTGCTGTAAGTAAGACAGAGGATGGTCAGCATTAATTCTTCTACAGCTAGGAAGGAAAGGTAAGGGAGAGTCAGATCAGACCATCTCTGGAGTGTGTGCTGCTGGTCCTCTAACAAGAGGAATTGCCTCTCTTCAGAAGGAAAAAAGTGGAATGGTGTATTAGGGTGGTTGAGCTGGGGTTTATAGAGTTTATCTAGAATAAAAACTAATGGGGCAAGTGAGTCCACTTAATAAGAGAATGTGTACACCCTGTGTACACCGGGGCTAGCTTTGTGATGCCAGTCTCTATCAGTGGAATATGTCCCAGTGTTGGCCACCCTCCAACTGATGGGCAGCAGGATGCCGGCCACCTCAGCACAGCTGGGGCTGTGCCTTTTCCTGTGTCTCTAAAGTAACTACTGTGCTTTGAGCAGTCTGCTACAATAATAAACACTGAGGTGGATGGTGGGAGTGGTGAAGCAATCAGCTGCGCTTTCTGCTAAGTTCATTTTGAGACGCAGTGCAGACTGAATAATTTTGATTTTGTCTTAATGCTGAAACCACAACTCCAGCAAAGTCAACCTGGGAATTGTGAGCCAGATGAAATAAGTGTTAATTTGGTAAATTCTTGTACAAGATCCTCTTTCATGATTAGTAACTGAGGTGTGGACACTGGGCCTGCTTGAAGGGGTGCGTCTGTCACCATTAACAAGATTAGAGCACACAGGCTTTGAAACAGAGGAAAGCTGATCTCCTAGTGTAGCTTGATGCCTTCAACACAATTTCCAGGGAATCAGCACATCTGTAAGGAAAACAGCAAGGACATGGCAGCTGAAACAGTGTGCAAAAGAGCAGGCGAACAGACAAGGCTCAAAGCATCTTTCCACCCTGCAGCAATGATCCCCTGGCTAGTGGGGAGGAACGGAGCAGAAGGAAGAATAGGCAGATGAAGCTTTCCTACGGGGAAAAAAATCCTTATGCCTTGCAGGGAGATGAGCTGCCCAGAGCCTGGAAAAGAAAAGAGGGACTTCATTATAATTTTTGTCTTTGGAAACTGCAATGGTCATTGCACAATCTCTTGTGTGCAACAGCTCAGGTAATTGTATAAGGTGCAATGCTCGCACCCTCCCCTTTGTTCCCAGGAAAGAGATAGAATAGGAGATTGCACGCTGGGAAAAAAGGCTCCTAGTAACAGAAATCAGCAACAAATTCAGCTCCAAAATTAAGTTAAAAAGGTAGTTATTCCCCAGAAAATCTGAAGGAAATATGGTTGCATTTCACCTTCTGTGGGAGAGACTGCTCTGCAGCTTGGCAAACCCAGACGGAGACATAGGTGCCGGCCTTGTTGCCAGAGGCAACAGAGGTAGAGAAGGAGATGTGTTGGTACTGAGGACCTGCGGAGACCCTTTTGGCTATGCCTGGTTTGGATCTGGGCAGTCACTTCCGTCTGAATTGGGAGTCTGCAAATTGTTCTTACACTGCCAGTGCCTATGGCAAATATAAGATGTCAAAAGGAAAAAAAAAAAGAGAAAAACCTTTTAAAGGTTTTAATTTGAAATACATTTCAACTTGAATTAAACTGTACATGGTGGAGTCAGAAAAAACTGAATGCAGGAGGATGAAAAGTGGGCACCTATGAGATATCCTGAACAATTCAGTCCTGAAAGAGCAAAGTGATTTATAATGCTTACTCTTTTTTTTTTTTAAATGCTTTTCTCCCTAAATCTATTTATTGTCCAAGTCCAGCGGGTTCTCAGTGTCAGACTGACATAATGATAGCTTTGCCCTGTCAAGAGAGAGAAAACAGTTTGCTACATGCTTGCCTGACACTCCTCATTATCATCAGTGCAAAACAAGCACTGAAAGAGAAGGAGAAATAAGAAAAACTAACTCCCTCTTCCTGGAGTCATTCATCAAGAGCTTTAGTAGCAAATGTTCCCAAACTTGCAACACCACCTCTTGAAACAAGAGCTGACTTCTTGCTAAATTCCAATATTAGTCACAGTTCTGCGGTCACAGGTCTTTGTTTTTAAATAGAAACCTTTCTCATGGCTGTGACAAGTTACTTTGTGGAGGTAAGAAAGGAAGGTAGGCAAGCTTAGGCTGCTGTTTGCCGTCCTCCATGGCAGGTGACCACTGAGGGCAGGGCTGTGGGGGGAGGAACAAAACAAGCTCTCCAGAGGCTGACAGACGCAGGGCTTTCTGGAGGGTGAACAATGCAGGCAGTGTTACCCGCAAATGGGACCTTTCAACACCCTTGGAAAGAAGAAAACTTAAAAAATTAAACACTTTACAGCGGGTTCCTAGTGGCTTACACTCACTGCCAGCTATAGCCAAACAAGCCTGCTTGTATAAGCTTGTTAATGGGGAGAAATACATCTGATCGGTATGGCATTTGAAGATGATTAATGAGAGGGCTTCTGACAGGATGAATTTTCTTTCCTTTTATGTGTCCTTGGCTTTAGGCAACACCTGTTCACTTGCAGCGACGCGCTATCTGGAGATCTGTCACTGGAGCTGGCCGCGTGCGTCAGCAGGACTTAAAGGGTTCCCGCATCAGGTGATGCAGAAGGATGCATTACTGTCCGTAATGGTAGCAGAAGGAGTTGGGGGTGCCAGGGCTTAGGGCAAAGGTCCCTCCAGACATGCACCCTGCCTCCCTATGTCCACGTGGAATAGCTATATAAAGGCTCATGTGAAATGCACGATCTCAGCCCTGCTCCTGGTGGTCTGTATTCACACCCACCCACCTCTCCTGATCACAGCAGCAAGGCTGCTGACTCCTAGGGGCTGGAAACTGAACTGCTCTGTCAGTTAATCCATACTGGACCCCCCTGGGGAGGAGGCCTGTTCTGCCGCTGCTAGTGCCCCTGCCACCCCTGGTGTCAAATATGTGCAAGCCTTCAACATTTTTACTCTTGTCTCTATCGTTCCCTGACGACACACCCACCCATGAGTGAATTTCTCTCCCTCCCCGTGAAGGAGAAGAAGGCAGGACTCAGTCACATCCAGGGATACCAGGGTCTGAAAGGGCTCTTCTGTCTCGTGACAAGCCAGGGAAAGGTGGGACCAGGAGAAGCATAGCCATATATAACAGGCTGTGATCTAAATCCAAACTTCCAGAAAATTTTGATCAGAGTGCAACAAGTCTGATATCAGTTATTGAAAGCTACACCCAGAGCCATGCAAAAATCTCTGTCAGCTGTGCAACATAAACATCCCATCTGAGCAAATGCGGCCAACAGAGCAGCCAGGAGAGTACATGTCCTGGACTCCTTTGCTCTGATCCCAGGGGGTGGCGCATTCTTCTTTGCCTGCTCGTCAACAGGAAAAAACAAAGGCCTCATGCCATCCCCACCCCCCTCCTGGAGGGAACGACATCCTCTCAGACCTCCTCAGCCCCAGGAGTTCTCTCACAGTACCCTTCCAGGAGCTCTGGCTGCTGCTGGAACAGTTAACACTGGCAACGACCTGCACTACTAGCATGGCCTTTCCCTCTAACACAAACAACGCTACCAGTGTGGACCACATCAGCACTGTCTTCTTTTCAAAGCACTTCCATAATATAAGAGAAAATAGGAGGAAAGCTAACTCAGTAAAAACTGGGTATTTCCAGGCTTAAAGGTCTTTTCTTCTTTATCCCTAGTGGCTTTCCACAAGGAACTTCAGTAGGTAGCACAATCCCTGGTTTTGTTGTCCTTTTCCACCTTGCCCGCACTGCTAGGAGAACTGTGTATGAACAGAGCTACCAGTGTGTCATAGCACTGAGGCAAGAGCCCAAGGCTTAGTATAAAAATTCACAGGGTTTGAGGCTCAAACTACACGTTAAGCATGGTCTCTCCCACCCACCATGGAGGAATACTGGCAGAAAATTCAGCAAAAGACTGTGAATGACCATTTGCTAGCACCAACCCTCATTCTTTATCATTCTTGAAGTTAACAACATGGGCACCATCAACTCAGGCATTACCGATTTCAGTCTATGGGAATTCACTGCTCAGTTGTAAAAGCAAGTGGTTTGTATCTCACTGTGGTATTCTAATTGTTCCCAGAAAGTGTATGTATTTTAACTTACACCCACTAAAAGTTGAGCCAAACTTGAATGAGGAATAATGAATACTGCTTGACTCAAAAGGATAGGATTGAAACTTTCACCAAGAAAAATAGAGAGGCAAAACCCCATAAAAATACTTTCTTAGAAGTCAAATCTTTGCTTATCTACAGTGGGACAATTAGCAGTGATATGCATATTTAACATCCAGGCTCTAAAATTAACTGGTCTGCAGTCAAGTCATGAAGAAGAAAAAAAAAGTTGTTTGTAATTCAAAAACTGAAAAAAAAAAGTAACTGAAAGAGACAGATCATGGCATAAGGATTTTCAGACACAGTTGCTGGCTTTGCAAAAAGAAAGCTGACAGAAGTAGCACATACCTGTAAAATAACTGCACAGGTACAACAGTTTGAACCTGGGAATGACCAGCTCTGAATATATAGCACTCTATGCTCCAACCACTGGTATATCTGGACTTTGGGATATAGTCTGTGAGCTAATTAAAGGCTGTGGAAAAGCCTCTGAACATTGTGGATCATGCAGTTTCATGGTGCGATGAGGCAAATTCAAGAAAATTGAGAAAGATAGTTGTCTTCATGCTCCAGACAATCTGCCAAGGGCAGCCTTTCTCTTAGAGAGGCTAGGTAGACCTGGAGAAAGCCAGAGATGGGGATGGTGGGCATAATGTGATGTGAACCAGCTTTCCAACTACACAAGTTGGCCAAAAGAGTACTGCTCTAAGACTACTCACAGAGGAACTCCATCAGAACTTCTCAATTTGAGGAGGATTATCTTTGAATCTCTGGTGGTTGACAGCTCCTGTGACCTTTCTTGTTGTACAGAGTCTGTGATTCATGGTGTGCTTGCCTGATGCTGCTATGAGTAGCCAAAGCAGCAGCAATTCAGTATGTGTTTTCAAGTTTTAAGCAACTGCATGCTTAAGTTTGTATGAGTATAATTTAGACTGACTTTCATTTAAAGTCATGCTAAATTCCTTAATTTTTTTTTTATTTGAAGAATGCCTTTGCCTTGTACATGTAATGCTTGAAACATATAGTAGTACAGCTATTAAGTATGCCGTGTTTGTTAACCATGGCAAAAGTGGAAGCATGTTTTAGGTAAAAGGAATACCTAGAGAGTCTGCTGAATTGATTTTTATTTTGTTTTAGACAGAAATCTACCATTCAGCAATAATGGAGTTATCACTACATTTATCTTTGAATGATGGTTTTAGAACAGAAAAAATGTTTTTTTGTTTATAGGAGTGGGAGGATGAAACCCAAACGGAAAACCTGAGGGAATGGATGTCAGGAGTACTTTCTATCAATCACATGCTACTCTTGCTTCCAAGAGGATGTGGACAAAAAGAGGTGTTACGGGAATTTAAATTGGGCCTTTCCACAAGACTAAAATGACTATGATGATCTTAGAGGTCCCTTCCAACCTTAATGATTCTATGATTCTATGTTGACTCTGTAAATTTCACTACAGTTAGGTCTTGGAGGCAAAGAAAGGTTCTGTAACATTTCCACAACTACTTATCAGCTTATTTAATTTCTAATTAATTAATTACAGTAAGCTCATAAGGATAATTAATAACATTATCCTGCCAGCAAGAACAGGCTAGACCTTTCTCTGCTTTCTGGGTGATTTGTTCATGGTGAAAGATGTTGGTAAAAAGCACACAACTATGCATGCATGCAATGTCTATTTCCAGTGCAAAGACAGAAGCAATCACTAGAAGCCAGAGTGAACAGCTGGCTTTTTGTATGAAAGATGACAAGACACACCAGCTAAGAAGACAAACAGTGAAACAGGAACATATTCTAAACCCTGCTTCAAGCATAGCACTTGGTCAAGCAACATCTGAAGGGCTGTTAACATACCTAGGAATTCACTTCCAAAAGAAAGAGGCAGTGAGGCTATCACTTGGAGGCAGAGGGACTTCTGAAGAGAGTTTCCATGGTTTCCTGAAATGGTGTGACTCCCCCAAGCTCAGTCAGGATGAGAATGTGAAACCAGAAATTCACCCTTTGGAGGCAACACAGCCCAGAAGGTAACACTCAGGATGGCTTTCGAAAGACCTGAGGAGAATTAGGAAAGAATAGATTCTAACGGAGGGTGTATAGTGGAAATATTTAAGCTTCCATTTCAGCTTTTCATTCTTTTTAATTTGAAATTACCAAGTCCATAAGGAGTTGATTATTATCATCCAAAAGTTAATGTTCACACCCCCAGGATAAATCAGCATGAATCCTTCTTTTGAGTTTTTGGAAAGATAAGAGGGAGCTTGAGGGGTGCAGCACAGACTGACATCTCTTCAGCTGGGCCATGTTAGTAGCAGTGGCCTCTCTGGCATGCAGGCTGGGTTCACGGCCAGCTAGCATCGCACTGTCCAGCGCATGCTGGATGTGCCTGGCAGTCTTTGTGTCCTTCCTAATGGGAAAATGGGTGGACTGGGCCCAACAAAGTTGGTGAGGAATGTGCGTTTGAGAAAGACAGCTCTTCACATTGCTTTTCTCTGTGTGACTAGATTGGTGCTCTGCCTGGATTTGGATATTCAACAATAAAACTATAAGTAGATACACATTATAGGGAAGGCATGGAGCACAAATGATGAGGTTTTCCTAGACCTGAGCTTGCTCTGCACATGGTCAGTCTGGACTTTTGTGTGGTGCTCCAGTGATTGTACTTTGAAAAGCCAGCTGAAGCGAGGAGGGTTAAAACACAGTGGTAGCCCTGAGACTGGGGGTAGGAAGTGAGAGCTGAAATATTGCGATTAATTTTAAAAAAGCCAGGAAGCCTCAGTACTCTATAATGCATCTTCTCTGCCTCAATATCTCACTTGTGGTGGTAGTTGCTGGAGTATTATAAAATAGTGCTCTAATCATTGAGCTGAAGCAATGGATTTTCCTTGTCCAAGAGGAGTTCCAGTAATTGTACGTGCAACGGCTTAAGTATAATGGATCAGGCTTAACATATGGCCATGCAACAACCTGGTTAAAAGACGAAAATATGTTACAGACAATGGAAAGTTAGAAAGAATTCTTTCCAAACACAGTATTAGCACAATAGTTCTTGTTGCCCAATTTGAGTTCTGCAGCTTTCACATGGCAACACAGGCAGAGTTAATGCAAAGCTCTGGAAAAGAAAATCTGGCTCCCCCGAATAGTTCTTTAGAATTTATGTAGGTATGTACATTATCCCAATTATTGCTGAAACATAACAAAAAGATCTGTAAGTTGTCAATGTCTGATAACAGTATTTTCTTCTAGATGAGAGTGAGGAAGTACGTTAAGTTTCATAGGCTGTGAATGCATGACCTATGGCATCGCTACAATGATAAAGTGCAAAGATCAGGGAAACAGTTGAGGAAATGCCTGTTTGAAAGAGGAACTGAATAATTGTTGAGTGTGAGAATCTTACAGTTTTTCTGGCATGAAATGAAGTAAATAACACCCTTGTAAAGCAGCTCTAGGAGTTCTCTATGCCTCTTCTTCATGTTAATTTCTGCCTCCTACCCAGCCAGCCTCCAGAACAAAGACCTCCATAAAAGCAGTAACCTCATTCTTATCACTGTGTAACTTTCAGTTCTAGACTTTTTTAAGTTTCCAAAGCCAACTCCAAGCAAGCAAAAAGCCATTTTTTTCAAGTAAACAGTAAACCTGGAAAAAAACCCCTAAATTTACTATATGTACTAAATAATGCACACAAAACACTTCCACACCACTAAAGATAAAAGCTGTAGCAAGATAGAAAGGGCAAAATATTTAAGAAAAAGAGTCTATTAGACCCATTCTTAACAAACATTAGGACATTAACTTAGAACAAAATGACCTGAAGAAATCCTACACACTTTCAAAACCACTTGCTAATAAAGAAATGCTGATTACATTAGCATAGACTCTGATTCCTTGTGTTCTTTTAAGTATTTAGTATTTAATATTGCAATTCTACTCATGAAAGGAATTTTACATTTCAGACCTCTGTGATGAGGTGCTAGTATGTTTCCAACTCCATTTCCCTGTAAAGGTTTGTGTTGCGTATCATAAAGGATATGGTAGTAGTTACCTTGAAAAGTGCTAATGCTGCCAGCAAGAGGTCTTTTATGCAAAGGCAATCATGGGCTTCCTTAAACACCATGCACCTGCCTTCAAGGTACAACAGAAGGAGCAAGGTAGAAAAAAAAACAGCCCTGGAGACAGCTGGAGTCCCAGCCACACAGGAGACTGGAACTAAATGCTGTGAATGAAGCAGTCTCCCCAGCTGTACACATGAGGACGTAGGATGCTGACACCATTGCTGTTGTGTGGGCTCTCTGCAAACTCGTGGCTTGGATTGCAACGCCCATGGCAGGCACAGCTCAGCTGGGTGTGGGTCACCTGGGAAGAATTTTACAGGCAGGCTGATTGATGTAGAAAGATTTCTTAGCCGGTTTACAGCCAGTGCCTTAACTGTCCTTAAGAGGCGTTCCAGCATATGAAATCAGCCTAAGCAGGGTATGCTCGCAAAAACTGAAAAACAAGCATACTTTTTACCTTGATCATCCTCTTGGTTCCTGACTCCACGCTCAGCATCTGTGAAGGAGATCCAGACACAATTTCTGTTAGTGCAGCGTAGTCTCTGGTGTACTGATAAACATAAAAAAACCTGAGAGGATTACAAGGAGATCAGAACAGGGTGTCAAAGGTCTGTTGTCTCAAGACTGCAAAGACTTTCTTTAGTCTCAGACAACAGGATACTTTTTGGGTTTTTCTATATATTTGCTTAAAATGAAGACATCAACTGTACTTTAGGTGTCCACATAGCAAAAGCAAACCCACATGGTTAGTGAAGAGAATTATGATCTTCCATATTCAAAGAGTAAAACCAAACATACCTCTTGTCAAATCTGGTGAGAACTTTGCTGAAGTGTAATTCCTCCACAGCAGCAATGACGTCCTGCTCTGAAAGGCTGAGATTTGTGTCAGAAAGAGCCCCACCAAGTCTGACAAAGAAAATGAAAGGTAGGATCTGATTTCTGTACCTAAGCCCTTTCTCCTGTAACTAGAGCTCGGACTTTGCTGTGAGCTTCCTGGAAATGATTGAAAATGTGTGAAATGCAACTAGACCAGCCTAGTTTCCATTGAGTGGTCAGAAATGTCTATCTGTGTCAGCTGCACGCAGGCATCGCATTGCGAATGAACTAAGGAGCAGTGGCTCTGTGGCGACAGCCTAGTTTTAGTGTGGAAAGATCTAGTCATCCTATGGATTATCATGAGGGACTGCAGCAGTCCCTTGTGTTCCTTTTGGGGATAAAGCTTGAAATTTGGTGATTTACGGACTCATGACATCAGTTCAATAGGAGACATTTTACAGAGGTCTCCAAATCCATGAACCTGAAGTATATTTGATTCTTACCTTAGAAACAAGTTGCAGGCTATCAAGTTAGGGCAAAAGCTCCAACCAGATGGCAATGACAGACTGTGTCAGTTTTCTGTTGATACCCATTGCATGAAGACTTGTAGCTGTCCTAACTCCTGTGCATTTGCAGCTGGACAGACACATGGGAATAGCAATCTCTGATCAAATAAAAATATCCACCTATTACAGCATCTGATAGTGACCAAATGCGGATTCTGGGAAAGGAATGAGCATGTAGTGATATTTCCCCAGAATAATTATTCAGACTCCAATGAATTGTTCAGGTAACTTCTGAGTCAGAGGTGGTACCTTTGTATTTTACATACCTTGATGGATTTCTCATCCACGTGTTTGTCCAGTTGTTTTTTGAACTTGTTTAAATTTTTAGCACCCATAGTGTCCCATAGCAGCCTGTTTCACAGAGTATTCCCAGTTTGCAAGGAAACCAGCTTCTCCTTTTTTGTTTGGAACCTGCCGTATGTTAGTTTCATTTGATACCCATAGCTCTTGTGTACAGACAGTATTATTTCATACCTGTTAGAAAGTTATGAAAGAAAACTGTTTTACATTTAACAACAAATGCCTCTAACTACTTGAAGTTGACTTTAGCATATGTTTAGATTTTTTTTGAGCTGCCAGTTTAATAGTTTTCTGAGCTATTATCACTGAATGATCATCTCCATATAACAGCAATGAAGAAGAAACGGTAACAAAAGGAATGCGTACCCTGTTTTAAATACTGAAGCTCCAAGAGAGCAAGCCTTTAAAAATAATCCATTAACAGAATTCCAGTTCTGCAGAGAAAAAGGTATTACTTTCTTCTTGCCCTATTCCAGAAGATGGCATCCTGTGAAATTGATGGGGAGCAAGATGAAGACACATGGAAGAAACATTACCATACATAGCAGACTATCAGCCTGTGAAGTTCACCATTCCATGAAATCAAGAAGGTAGCTTGCTTTTATGGGGTGGACAACTTTATGAGCAAAGTAGCACATACTGCAATAGTAACCATGACAGCAAAATTCTGAGAAGATTGAGACTGCTCCCAAGGACCAGAAGGGAAAACTCTCTTGCACATCACAGTTATCATTATCTTTTTCTCCTTTTCCCTGTATGTCTTTCTATCATCATGAGAAAACGGCAACTTCTATATCAGAATGTCCATGCTGAAACCATGAAAACAGTTGCAGTTCAGGAAAACAAGATTCTCATAGAAACCACTGGAAACATGCCAGAGGGAGAAGCAGAAGATGCTAGTTAAAGTGGAGAACAAGTGATTCTTAAACACTCAGATATTCCCAATACTTTGTAAGCATCAGTGAGGCAAAAGCACTCAAACCCAACTGGACAGGTATTAGAAGAAAACCTTCTGGAAGCTAATGTTAATTAGGAAATGCATACTTTCTCTACTGATCAGCTAGGGCAGACTGCTTTAAACATCACCGTTACTGGCACAGTCTGAATACTGAGATCATACTTTAAAAAGTGCCAAAACTGAACAGCAAGCTTTTGGACGAAAAGGTTTCTTCCTTACTGGTTGCCTGTGATTTACTGGCACACATACTCCCCAGACTCCTTAAACCCAGGTCTTGCCTAAGCCCCCATGCAGCAGAAATCTCTCTTCCATACCCTCAACATCAACAAAGCTCTGAAATAGTTAAACAGGCCAAGTGCCACATGGGTATTTGCCTCTGTTTTGAAATTTAAAGGGAGGAAAACAACCCCCATCACTTGCAAATCCTATGCAAGTTCCTGCAGGCACAGCATAAGGGTGAAAAAGCCCTTCCACATCTGTGTTTATTATAACAAATACCATTTAATCTCCCAGCCTGCATTGCAACTGCTGGTTATTTTTAACAATATGACAACAAAGGGGGAAAAATGGAAGGTGTGTCCCACCCTCCACCCCTATGCCATTATCTGAAGAGCTACTTTGAGCAAATTACTGTTCTGGGTTATCTGTCAGCTCTTCACTGTCAATGTCAAACTAAAAAGAAAGACGGGAGACTAGCCCTGTGTTCTTTACATCCGAGTAAGTAAATGCTTTCCCAGCAACGTCAGCACAGGGATGAGAGAAGTCAACTGTTAATAGACAAACCCACTCATAGAGAAAGAAAAAAGTAACAGGCAGATTAACTTAAGCCTTAATTAAGCAATTCCATCTGTTGAATTTCCTGGCTTCAGAAATACAGAACAGGAGAGAAAACTCAAGTGGAAAAGGGAGACTCAAAAATTCTCTACTTTTCTCTGAGTCCTCCTGCATCAGCTACAGGTACAACAAACAGGCAGCGATAGCCAGAAGAATCAGGTGTCATAGAAGGACACTATATAAACTTTTGCATAGTGAGAGCGGCTATATATTGGGATGGTTTAAGTGGAAATCTGGACAAAAAGAATTACTGTGTGAAAACCTTTGGTTTCCATGGTATTTTGTGCTGTATTATTTCTACAGAATTTGCTATGCACACAGCAGATACTTTTCCCCATCCCATTGTAAAATACCGGAATAACTGTTGCTTGAGTATCACTACAAGTCTGCACTCCTGCCTATTCCATAGGTGTCTGCTCTAGTTGACCTCAAAAGGCTCACTCTAAGACAAATATTGGTGTCCCTAAGACAAGGAGACCAACAGGACATACCTGCAATTCCTGATGCTTGGACTGAAGAGGCTTCAGCACAGACCTGGCATCCTAGATATTGATCATTTGTTGACCCAGAAGCTTTGCAAAGCTGTATTTTTTAGTATTTAATGTGTCTATTTAATAGATATGTTCAAGGCATTAAGAAAATGCTGTACAAGATGCTTGGGGAATTTTAGGACTCTGAGTTTAGAATAGGTCTGGGAAGGCCAACACTAATCCTCACTGTTTGAAGAACCTTCTCATCTTTTGTATAATTCAGCCTATAAAGCCTGGATTTTGCATGGTTACTCTTGGATCTAGAAGCTCTTATGTAAATTTTAGCTCCCAGCACTTCAGTATTTATTCTCAATCTATCCTTGTAACAAATAATAGAAAAAAACACACAAAATTGCTTGATGAAGTTATCCTCTTCAACACATAGCA